>NW_024610122.1:0-52757 GCF_016920785.2 Ixodes scapularis | reverse complement strand
GCCTGCTCCGCCTAGTGGGCTGTACAAAACATCCGACTGGCGTTCAAACTCGGTTTAAAATTGCGTCATTTTGGAAATTTCAAGCGCAGATGTGCGGATTTTAACATGCAAGTTATCGTACGTGTAATGCTATACTCGATAAAAAGACTAACCGGGTCCAAATGCGCTGTTACCTGTGTGCAAAAAAGAAGAAAAAAAGGGAAAATTGTGCCAGAGTGGCCGGTCCTCCGGCGAAAAGTAAATCCGGTTGCTGTAGCTCTTTTACTATACAAGGTTCGTACTGACGTAGGCCTTTAGCTACAATGAGTGGAAGTTGAATAAATAAAAACGTACTCTCCTAACGCGATACAAGCAGTGGTTGAGGGTAGTACTGCTGGCTGACTCCACTGCTAATGAAGTAACGGAACAAATATACGCTAGTTGATCCTGAAATGAGACAACAGAGCGCTACAGGCTGATTTTGGAGTAGCTATAAATATTCTAAGAACGCGAACCACTTCACAACGGCAGCCACGAGCGAGAGTTCGATGTTCGGTACAGCTCGCCGGTACAGCCCAAAGGTGGAGAGCGGCAACCTCCCGGTTTGTCGTCTGCTACCGGAATCGGGCGCGTGCCCTCTCTCTCGTTTTACCCCGCCGAACCTACTGAACTTCCCGGATGTGTGGAGAGGGCGCTGCGGTCGAACGAAATGGCGCCCGCCCTGAGAGCGCTAAATGGAATAACCTGACATGCTATGGTAATGGTGAAGTGACGTAATAGGAATAAGAGGAAACGAAAACGAAAGGTATATGTTATGGCGGCTGCCATGCACAGTTGCCGAGCGATGCAAAATTCCGTGCAATCAGCAAGCACATAAAAAAAAGGAGGTCACTGAATAGCCAAGATCTATCATGCGGACGCTTCAAGTCATCAGAGTCAATCCAGCACTTAGGGGATGATGTGACTGTCTGCGTTTGGCCTTGAGATTCCCGTAGCTCTAGGTTACGTGATGTTGGATATGGCTGTCATAGGGGGGGGGGGGGGGGGGAGGGGGGGGGGTTACTTTGGAATTGTTTGCGGCATCGGCCGCGGTCATATACTCATGAAAGTGAAAGGCGGGCGCGCGGCAGCGCTAACAAGGCATTGCGCGTTGCCATGGCATCACTATGGTCTATACATGCATCGACTCAAACCTATATATATATTATCTGAACCAGGGATCTCAAACACGCAGCCCGCGACTCTCTGGGACACGGCCCGCAAGCATCCCGAGGCTTCGAGCGCCCGTGCCCCGAGCACGCCCCATAAATAATAGTTTCATGTCGTCGATTCATTCCCGCTTTGAAATGGGCTCGTCTCATATAACGTATCGATGGATGAAGAGCGCGTTGGGTGCCTGTCAGGATTAAAGAAATAATAAATATATAAGACAAGAACGACACAACCAGATCTTTCAACTAGCAACGGACATATAGGAATTTCAAAAGCGAGCAACCGATAAAACTTGTTCACACATTTTGCAATATTCTGTTTTCGTCTGAACTGAGAATTGCTTCGTCTAAATTTTAGCTCATCGGTCCTTTCTCACGTAAATCAGCCGCAACGCCAATATGCGCCCCACTAGACTATAAGCGCGAGCTTTGCTCAAAGAGGCACCTCAGCTGCACGAACTTTCGCTCAGCAGGAACAACTGCCAAAGGTAAAGATATCAGCTGGAACTTCTGGCCGTCAGAAAATACCGTAAAATACAAGTCATTTTTTTTATAATTATGCCATACAAATGATCAAAAAAGTAAAAACTATAGTATAAGAAGATATTTGTTTCTTGACTGGTAACCCTTGTGAATAGCGCTACAGGTCAACGATAGTGTGATTGCTCTTGTTCTATTTAAAACTGCCAGCACGTTGCCGTTTTAAATCTGGTTACCATATCAGGTGCGGGCCCCTCCATAGTAGACGTATATGCACATCAAGGCTAAAGATGCCACTGGAAAAACGGCGAGCTTGCATAAAGCAGAGAGCTCTAGAAAATCTCTGGGGTGTCGCTGGGAGAGTCGGCTGCTTTGCAACGTGAAATAACATTGCTGTTTCTACTTGTCCTGAAACAACACAACATTGCCTCCTGTGGAGAGTCGGCTGCTTTGCAACATGAAATAATATTGCTGTTTCTATTTGTCCTGAAACAACAAAACATTGCCACGTGTCTCGAGCGTTTCGACAACAATGAATGGCGCCACTTCTCCCAGTATTAGCGGCGAGATGTTTCGGTGGCGCCCTCCTATGGTTCCCCCTTGTGACGTCATTACCTTGCAAACAACAAGTTCGATGGTGTTTGTAAATAGCATGGTGGAAGCCTGAAATCATTGCGCTCTCAAAGGAACACTGCCAACACCGTCGAAATTAAAGTTCTTTCATTCCTCTTATTTCCGTTGATTGTATACCCTTTCCGACGTCATATTCAGCTTTTGGGCCAATCGTGGAAGGCCGACCACAGCGACGCTTTCGGTCGCGCACGTCGCCAATAGAGGGGCCTTAGCTTGGCTTAGAGTTCCTGTATAGCTCCCCCGTAGCATATACAGGAACTCTAGCTTGGCTGGGTGTATGGCGCCACTTGCGGAGCGGGGAGGAGTTAGCATGACACGCTCCTCCGACTGTGGACTGAGTCGAATGGGACGGCCGGAGGAGCATCTCAGAGGCCAGTTGCTTCGGCATTGGCAGAAGCCAGGGCGCGAAAGCGTAGTTCTGACTAGAGAGCCAGAGACAGAGCTGGATCAGACCTGCGTGCCGGAAAGCGACCTTGCAGGCGCCGAGTTTCTGGCGGAGCATGTTTCTCGCTTTGTCTTTGCGAAATATACATCCTACACTAAAATAGAACGAAATGGAAGGTTCCTTGACCATTCAACATTATATGTCGCCACTTTTACAGTATAATCGCTTTTTTTTTTTTTTTAACGCGAGCGATGTTTTAAAACATGTTTTGAAAGTGTGGGGAAGTAAACGACACGGAGGACGATCGCGTAGCTGTCGCATCCGGGGCTCTTGCAGAAGCGACGGTCGCTTCCCGCAGTGCGGCCTTGGATCCAACATGGCCACCCTGGAAGCACCATTGCGGTACTCCGCTCCGCAAGGCGGAGATTATACAGTTACTCTAGTTCCGAGGAATCCTCCGCCCGCACAAACACTCGCGCAGAGAAAGCGCTTTCGAAAACAAGGCGCCTAGGCCCCAATACACGGCTCTGCCGCGCCCGTGCTTTTGCCGGCGCTCAAAGTCAAATTTCTAGCTAAAGTGTAGTACGTCCGCCATGTTGGTTGCGGCGAGAAACCAGCGACCTGCGGGTCGACGAGCACGCACGTGCGCGAGAAGAGCGTGAAACAATAGGGAGTTTTGGAATAACGTACGCAATTTGAGCGAACTCTAGCGCTAACTTTTATCGCTTGCGTTAGCGCACGCTACGCAAGAGAGTTTTAAAATAGCATTCTCCGCCGCGACGGAAAGGCTTAAGCATCTCGCGCTTGCAACGCCACCAAGATACAGTCACATTTTTTATTTCACACACGAAATGCTGTAACTTGAGAAAAAACAAGTTTTCTTGGTCCAGAGTAACATTTCAGATTTGTTTAAACGTGAGAATGCGACGCGAGCGGTCGACCGGTCGTGTCCGCCTGCGTTGCTTGGGTAAGAGAGGTCTCGTGTACTGACCTTAGCCGAGAAATATCCGCGCGTCGCAAAGCACCAAGTTGCCGGTGATCGTTGCCCCCCTTACTGGGTTTTCCAAACCGAGTGCAATGTCGCCCTGTCTTGAAAATCGCACGCAGTCGCGAGGATGCCGCCGACGTTGCGCTCACGACGCCGCCAAAGCAGACATGTACAAGTTACAAAAGAAAAAAAGTAATTAAGTTAAGTTATTGAATATTAACCTCAAAGTAATTTCAGTAGAGTAGAAATTTCGCAAATGGAAAGTAATTGAGAAAATTATTAATTACCGTAAAAAAAGTAGCTTTTGAGGTTACTTCTATATATTTTTTTTTATATGGTAACATAGGTTCGGATCTGTTAGCGAAATTGTGCTAGCCAAATTTGAATCGACTTCTTTTTTTCACAGAAAGGCTTTAATAGCCGGTTCTGCTTCTGCGTTCCTAAATGTTTTGTACTTTTTTCTTTGTTCGGTCAATGATGTCTTGCGAATGTGTCATTTCTACTTTGAAGTTTAGCACTGCCTGATCTTGCTTTTTAGACAGTGTTTTGCTTGTTGATAGTGTTGGGTAACGTACATATAAAAAGTACTTCAAGTAAAGTTCAAAGTAAATGGGAGGTTATGTACTTCAAGTAAAGTAGAGAGCACACCGGGTGCAATGTATCTGAAGTAACGTACTGTCAATACAATATATTTCAAGGTAAAGTACAAGTACTTTTGACACAATCTTTCGTGATGCCCTTTGATTTCTTATAAACATTTTTTTTAATACCTGGTATGCTCTGCTCGAGGGGTAATCGGAGGTGCATCAGATTTTACGGGAATGGCAGCAAATATTGTATAAAGTCAAGTCGCCACAAAGTAGTTGTTTGACTCTCGCTGACGAGCTGTTAGACACACCCACCTTATAAGGCACTTATTTGTGTCGTACTTATAACCGCCATTACTTCACTTAGAGAAATGTCCAGATGACGTCTCGAAAGAGCGTGTTTTCACTCGACGAAACGCCATTTTTTGTTTTCGAATTCGGGGAATGTACATTGATGTCGGGAGTTTTACTTTCCTCGGAAAGTACCAGAAAATATACTTTAGTAAAGTACAAGTACATGCTCCGAGAATGTACTTCAAGTAAAGTACAAGCTTTCCAAACAGTAGTACTTTAAGTATCATGTACTTAGAGTACTTCCCAACACTGTTTGTTTAATATTTTTTATACAAAAACATTGGGGGAATTACTAAGGTTTCTCAAACGGCCTTCGAATCTTTGAAGATTTGCATATTATGAGTTTTGGGAAGAAAGGCAACGCAAAAAGGTAATCTTTGCGTTGCCCTTTAGCACGCGATTCTTCGAATACAGCACAAACTACGGGAGCACCAGATGAGCTTCAGAGCGGGTGCTGCATTTTGTTGCCTTCTTTGAATGAGGATACAATGTGTGCACGTCCTGTAGTGGGCGAGAGTTTCTACGTTGGGGAGAAGCGGGGACCAGCCCTTTCTTCAAATGGGTCAAGTCTTTTTGAGTTTCGGGACACAAAGAAACGCCAGTCTTCGGCGCTAATCCCGCAGTTACTCGGCCTGTCTTGCATCATGTGTGTTCGCTCCCCGCGCCTCGCATCAGTGTTGTTGCAAAAGGGGGGGGGGGGGGGGGGGGGGGGGGGGCTCGTGAAAAGTTTTGGGGTTTCAGACTCTCCAAACCACTTTCTCCTCCCCGTCCCCTTCCTACGCCACATCCTTCCCCCTCTTTGCAAATATCAACTGATCTTCCAGCATCATCTTATCTCATAATGATTAAAAAGCGCGACAGGACGACGGACACAAGAGGCACAGACACACCGCTACTTACAACTGAACTTTATTTCCGCTTCAGCTCGGTATATATTACCGGCAACAACACAAACAAGTTAGTTTAATCATTATGAATCACCAACTTGCCCAACTTTCTACCCTAGTCATCTTATCTCTTTTGTACAGGAATGTTTGATAGGAAAAATAACCACTAAATTTCGAGAGTAATTTGTAATTTGAGTAGAAATCACTCGAGAAAAGTAATTAAAGTAAACTACTAATTACCGATATAAAAATGTAATTGAAACTTACTAAACTACTCAGAAAAGTAGTTAAACTAGAATCAGAATCAGATTATTTTTGTCACAGCGCTTTTACACACATGTGACAAGGGGGCCAGAAAAAAAAAGCCGCAAGTTTGCAGCTTGACGGGTTCCTGCCCCCCAAAACACAGGGCAGAGTGGCACTGTCACCAAAAACACACACACACAAAAAAAAAACACAGTGAAAATAACTGATGTAACATGAGATTTAGCAATATATTAAGTATCGTCTCAATACAATTGAAAAATATAGATATAACAAACATAAGACAAAGAATCTATTTATTACCGGCAAGTTTAAATTTTACGGACATTTAACGAAAGTTTACCAACACTCGATCATCTCCAGACACGAAAGAAAAACACAATAAAAATAACTTATATAAGATATAGTATAAAATAAGTGTCATTGAAAATAGGTTGCGCTTCAAAAACAGACTGAAGTAGAAGATATACCAAACATATGACAAACATTTTCACTCAATATAATAATCCTGAGTTCTATGGGCATTTAATGAAGGTGAATCAACTTCTTGGGAATATAAGGTGTATTACAGTAACTTGAGTAGAGTAGTTGAACTACGTGCAAGTCTGCGCCAAAGCGGCCGCAGCCATGGTCCTAAGAGCCGCCATTTTTTTTAAAACTCTGGTCATCTTGGCTTTAGCCAACTTCTCATAACGAATTCACCTTGGAGGAGCGCAAAAAGACTCCTTGCGTACGCACGCAGTTTCCAAAAAAATAGCCTACGCTAAAATAGCGCACGCAAAACGCAAAACGTGGGTAGCGTTCGGCGCATGCGGAGTGACGACGACGCTATTTGCATACGCAAAGCTTGAGCGTGCGCTATTTGAAAACTCCCTAACACAAGCCCTCTGCTCGCTGGTGTGGGTGAGGATCGATGACGGTGAGCAGTAGGCCTCGATTGTTACCGACAACGCTAAGAAATTGACGAACAGCGGAGGAATCTCGACGCAAGAAAGACGGCAGCGCGCAGAGCGTTGCCAGACGTTGGAACAATTTCGCGTGTGGACAGTGGTATTAATAAATTGTGCGGCTGACAAAAAAGAAAAAAAAAAGGATGAAAGCATATTCTTTGGCGAATCATTCTTCGCTCTTGCCGGAGCTTCAACACCGAAAGGTTCTAAGTTTCGCACCTAGCAAAAGGGCCGGAAGAAATAAAAAGGGCCGTAATACAAAGGGAGTCCAGATCATGTACTTACCATTCCGAAGCCAATAATCTGGAAGCGAGAAGCGTGAGCACCATGAGTCACGCCGGCGTTTCTGAAGTTCTCGGAGACCACAGGTGCCACCCAGCAGTGGTGGCGGTAACTCTTTACAAGTAACGGCGTTACCGGTAACGCGTTACTTTATTAAAGTGACGTAGTAATGTTCTCGTTACATTTTCAAAACAGTAATGGGTAATGTACTTATGTTACTTATTTTGAGTAACGGGTAACGTAGTTACGTTACTTGTGACTTCCTTCCCAGGACCTAAAAAAAGTACTTATCTTTTGTATCGCGTGTCTATACTTCCTTTAGGTCGAGACGCAGCCGACGCTACGAGCTGATGGGACTGATGAGACAGCGTCAAAAGGGCACCATCATTGCGATCGTCATGTTTTTGTACGTGTGCTCTCATCGCTCACCACTCATAAACAAGAAAGATCCACTGACTTGCGCTGTTGACACTCTTTGATTGGTCCCATGAGCTCGTAGCGTCGGCTGCATAGGGACCAAAGCTGAAACGAAGTGTAGGCGCCAAGTCATTACTTATTTCACTCATTGCACATACCTTTAACATTTCTTTTCCCCACGCTAAAAGTCCCGCTTTACAAAAACGCCCCACGTCCTTGATCCGAACGTCAATAAACGCTCTCGTCAGAAAAAAAAAAAAAAAAAAAATCGAAACGTTGTTACCGTTAGTTTGCGAATCGAAACGCTGTTACTGTTATTTTGCGAATAACGAGTAAGGTATTTTGTTACTCTTTTTCGGTAACGCCTACAACACTGCCGCCACTACACCTCAGAACGTGACACGCCACGTGGGGGAGGGGGAGGGCGGCATCACCCTGTCAACAAGCTCGCACTTGCGCCGATGTGTTTTTTCTCCTGTACTCCTCGTCTAGAATACTTGTTACCGGGACGGTAACAACAAGTGTTCTAGAGGACGAGTTACGGGCGTACGTCAGCGGATGCGAGCGTGCGGCCAAGGGGTGTTGGCGCGCCTCGACGGTGCTCGCGGCTCTGTTTACCTCGAGCTCTGTCAGGCGTGGTAATTTCCCGAGCCTTTGTCGACTCACACCTGCGTGTTTCCCGAAAACTCGAACCTCCTGACCTCCGTCGCAGTCTTCTTCGTTTAACCGAGATAAGGTTTGCTCGAGAGTCGAGCCTCCCCGCCGATTGAGTAGAGTTGATTCACTATTCCGAGTGATATCGGGTCCATTGTGTATGATAGCGGTTTTGCTGTATTCCTAGTCGCGCAGGGGGCGCAACACGTTTCTCCGAAATCTTTAATCGTTGAATGAGACAAACCCGAGGCACAAACTACCTTTTGGTAAATTATCGTACCGCGGCGTAATGAACCTTTTTTTGCGTAAAGACGACAGCAAGTGGCTAAAACTCCAACTATGGTTGGTAGATGGAATGGAAGGTGCGATACCTTTCCTGTCGTCTCTGCGGCTGATCCGAGTCGGAAAAGGGGCAGGAGATGTAGTGCTCCCATATTTCCGGACGCCAACCGGAGTTGGAGCTTTCGCCGTTGCGAGAGGAAGTCGGAACCCTTTTCGAAAAGAAAAAGGTTGAGACCAGTTTTTCATATTGCTACTCTCTTCTAGGAGGGTAAAAGTTACATTACATTAAAAATGTAGCGGAAAGATACACTGGCACACAAAGCAACGAAGATGTGAGAGTTATGCCGAAGTACGCCTGATCGACACCAAAGTTCGGACACCTTACTAACGGGCAATTCGACACACTCGAAAACACGGTTGGTCAGTATCGACGCTAAAGCCCTTGGAGCTACGACTTAAACTGCAGCAAAAGTGAAAATAACCATAAATCGGTTGTGTTCCTTTTTTTTTTTTTTAAATCCGGTTTTATTAAGTTGTACCGACCGGAAACCGTGCTGACGTCGTTCACAGCTTGGGAAAAGCAGGGCGTGGCTCATTACGCTCTCGCTTTCTGATTGGTTCTTCTTCGTTTCTATCGGCTAGTCTCGCAATCTCATTGGCTGCTGAGCGATAGTGAAATGTTAGGGACGCGCCACGCCCTGCGCGTTTTAAGTTTACAGTATGCTCTAGCTGTCAAGATGTCTCAAGCTGCACCAGCACGACCGGTCTATTCGTATGCACGGTGATACTGTTAGCAGAGCAGAGAGTTTTCAAGAATAATTCCATGCGCCGAGAAACTGAGGGCGAGGAGGAGACGGGAGGGGCGTCAGAACGCCGAGCTCTGATTGGACCTTTTAGTGGGTAGACCTAAAGCTAGTTACCTTTATCTCCACTGCACTCGTCGAACGCGTTAGGACGCGCAACGGCGGCGTCCGGCATTTGGTTCTCGCATTCAAACGCGTTCGACAAGCGCAGTGGAGACAAAGGCAGCCTTTGTCTACACTGCCCTCGTCGAATGTGTTAATACGCGGAACGCAGGCGTCCGGCTTTGCTTGTGCGAGTCACACGCTTTGACCCTCTCTTCGGAGGACACGCACACAAACGGGCATGAACATATCGGCAGGGTACGGAGGGTTAGTCTATAGACCCTTCCAATAATCGCCCCTTGTGCGCTGCCATCTGGTCTATACTGATACTGGTCTGTGGAGTGCGTTCCGAGCATGCGCAGTTGCTTTCTTTCGTGGAAAACAAGACGCCGCACACGCGTCCACGGCCCGACGGTCTTTTCATCCGGGTGTTAAGTGCCGTAAAAGTGCATACCGAATACAAAGTAAAGAAATGAAATAGCTTTGTTCGTGCCGTCACGAAGAGCGGCGCAGAGATCACCGGCACAGTTTGTCCCCTTTGAGATCGCCTCCCGCGAGCGACTGCAGCTTCTGGCAAGTCGACTCGCGCGCGACGCTTTGTTGGGAGTTTCCGACCCACTTCTTTGCATATCTACGCCATCTTCGTTCGTGGCCGATAGGTTACCGCGAAGTCCACAAACCTGCTGTCGATCTGGGCCGCACACTTGCTGTCAACGGAAAGGAGATTTGCAAATAGCTTCTACATGACGAGGCTGCAGTGGCGAATTTTCTAGCGTCGTCAACAGGAGGCCAGTGCGGGGCTGGACCTTGCTGCACTTACCGGCCGCTTGCATCTCGTCAGGAAACTTGCCAGCCTTTTGTGTTTGCGGACCGTTCCAGTCTATCTGTACTGGATGTGACTAGTAAAAAGTAAATTATTGATTGATTGCTTGACACGAAGGCTGCGTCAGCGTTTGGGTTGAAACCCGAGTTCAATCACTGAGAACACGCTGACGTAGCACTCATCTGTGACTCCCGCTGGTCCTCACTCGGTGACGTAAAAAACAGCACTACGGCTTTCCCAACAAAACTTCTGTTGATACTCCGAGTCAACTATTTTGTACTACGTTGTCAAGGCCACTAAGTGAGCTACGCTTAGAGTATCCGAACTCTGTTGCTCGATATTGTTGTTGGCGCCTCCATCTTGGTGGTTGTGCAGAGCAGACGCAACTGTCGATCGTCATGATTCAAAAGTGCAACTTCCTCAGCCTTAGATTCGGTGTTAGAAAGCTCACGTAATATTGCTTGGCTCTGTCGCGAACTGTTTAAACATTTGTTGAGGATGGAAAAGCGTTTCCTGCGATATCGGATGAAGCTTCAGATAACGGGCACCCACGGTTTTAAGCCTCAAGATGGGTAACTGCCGTTACTATGAAGCGTAGCTTATTTACTGACACTAGAACCACTAAATGAGCTGCGCTTAGGGTATCGGCACTCCGTCCCCCGGCATTGTTGTGGGCGCCGCCATTTTGGTTCGTATGCAGAGGAGACGCAACTGCCGATCGTCATGATTCAGAAGTACGACTTCCTCAGCCTTAGATTCGGTGTTAGGAAGGTCATGTAATATTGCTTTGCTCTGTCGCGAACTCTTTAAACATTTGTAGAGGATGGAAAAGCGTTTCCTGCGATATCAGATAAAGCTTCAGATAACTGGCAACCATGATTTTAAGACACAATATGGCCAAGTGTCGTTACTCTGGAGCGTAGCTTATTAGCGGCACTACGTCGCACTAGTGAAGATTGAAATAGCTTTCACAGTGGTGCAGCCCCGCAATTCTGCGAGAGCTGGTGATTTCCTCTTGCGTGTCATTCGCACGCGATCATGCAAGAGCTTCGACAGTGTTGGAGCACCGCGAAGCTCCACTAGCCTCGGCTTTTTAGCCTCGACAGAGTCGGGGCTGGGTATATGCAGGCAGGTTTGACTGCTGTTCTTTTTATAGCGATATCCGTTATGGGCTCTTCCCATCACTGAAAATGACATCCGTCGTTGATGTCGTCGTTGTAGTAGTAGTGGTTGTAGTTGGCGATGCAGGACGTCCGTCGTCAATGTTGCCAAATCCTCGAAAAAAAATTGAGGTTGTGTTTCTGCTAATACAGCCTAAAACTTGGTCTACCTCAACGGGCGAGGAGTCTCCCAGCTGTGGATCAGAAATTCAGCCAGTGCGGTACAGCCGCTAGCCTGGGGTCAGGGATGGGCAAAATACATGCAAATATGTATCGAAATACAAATACAAAGTACTTCGTCAAAAATGTACTTAATTACAAATATAATTACATTTACAAAAAGGCATTTAAGTACAAGATACAAATACAACCAAATGTATTTGGTCTCCTCCAAATACTTTTCCAAATACATTCCTCAAAATCTGCGTTAGCGACTTCAGGGAACCTGCAACGGGTTTCTGAGTATCTTATTTTAATTTTGCATCGCACACTCGGGGGTTAGTGTGCGAGGTTCTATAGTAGGTTACAAGTCAAGGAGGAAGGAGAAGCTCCTCCCAAAAGCGTGATGCGCCCGTTTCAAATCTCTCCGCAGTCGAAAGAGTTCACTGAAAGCAGCCTTTGTATCCATCGAAAGGGAAGGCTAATCCCCAAAAGTCGTATTTGTTTCCATCGGAGGGAGGAAACTCTAATCTCCCTCTTGTGGCTTCCACAATGCTAAGTCAAAGTCTGAAGATGAAGCAAATATGTACAGAAAGGCAAGACCCTCCTCGCGTGTTGGCCGCGACGTCACGGAAACGATGGGACGCTATTGGATGCGGTGGTGGCGGAGGGATATATGAGTCCCTTTGAGGGGCATTTGCCGCTACCTTCTTAACCTGTAACTGACTATAGCAACGTAATAGAAATGTAATCACAGAAAAATGTAATCAGCTTGGACGTAGTAGGTGAAAAAAGTACGGAGCTTCAAGCAGCTTTTTTTGTCGATTATACATTTTGGTATAGACCAACAAAGAACCGAGACGACCAAGACGCGCAGCGCAGCAGCGCGCGTAGCTAGATAATTTTTTATTGTTACAACTCGCACCAGTTACGAAAATCTGGACGACCCGCGCATTTAGAATGTTCCAGGCAAAAATATGGATGGAAATCAGGCTGGAAAGCATTAAAAGATGTCACAGGCACTTATTAAGCCAGTCTGCCTGTGAACGTCGATTTCGTCACTATTCTTGCCCTGGACTAGCACGTTAATTGCAAAGTCACTAAACGCTTGTGCTTGATTGAGAGACACTGCATTCGGTGCAGAACGTAGTTTTCTTCCTGCTCTGGACAGTGACAATCAATTTGAGGGATGTATTTTCGCCCACAAAATTGTATTTAATTACAATTGTATTTGAAATACCCACGTTTTAGTATTTAAATACACACGCCAAATACATTACCCAATTTGTAATTAAATACAAATGCAAAATACACAAAGTATTTGAAATACGTATTTCAAATACTTGTATTTGAAATGCTGCCCATCCCTGCCTGGGGTCTTTAACGTGCGCCACGCAGTAGTGACACACGACCACACGCCGGTACGATGCTCATCCATGGATCGAAACAGGCAGGGGTGAGGATCGAACCCAGGATCCCTGGGTTCTACAGCGCTAGCTTTTGATCCACGTGCTCCGAGGGGCCGTGTGCCAGCCCACTCGGCCTCCGATCTCCCCAAAATCCTCGAAAAAGATTGCCCGCCGCCCGCTGGAATCGGCATCTTCGGCGCTAATCCCGCAGTTACTCGGCCTCTCTTGCGTCCTGTCTGTTCTCTCCCCGCGCTTCGTAGCAGTGTTGTTGCAGTGGGGGGCTGGTGAACATTTTGGGGGGTTTCGGACTCTCCAAACCACTTTCTCTTCCCCCTCCCAACCTCCCTTCCTACGCCACATGCTTCCTCCTATTTGCAAATATCAGCTGATCGTCCAACATCTTATCTTTTTTGTGCAGGAATGTTTGTTGATAGGCAAAACAACCACTAAAATTCGAAAGTAATTTGTACTTTGAGTAGAAGTTACTCAGAAAAACTAATCAAAGTAAACTACTAATTACCGAAATGAAATTGTAATTGAAAGTTACTAAACAACTCAGAAAAGTAGTTAAACTACAGTCACTTGAGTAGAGTATAGTTGAACTACGTAGAAGTCTGGCCTCCTCTATACTGACAAAGCCTGGCGGATCGCCACGAGAAGCGGCCGCCGAAATCGAAAAGGTAGAGCGGAAAACAACAGGTCAGAGGAGAGCCACGTGACGCGCGCCCCGCTGCGGCGAGGCGCCGAAACACACTTCTCCCGAGCGGTGGAATGTTCGCTCGTGCTCCTCGCGTTCCTCGAGCTACCGCTTCTTTTCTCGTCGTGTTGGAAAACCATGTTTCGGGTCCTAGCCGCTGCAAAAGCTTTGCGCTGACGACCAGGTTCCCCGAGAAATGCTCTGTGCTACTAGATGCTCGCGCTCCAAATCTGCGAAAGGGCACTCTATGGCTCCGTCGTGGAACTGCCAGGCTTTGTGAGTATAGAGGAGGATATGGTACTGTGGATTAACACAGGCCTGCTCAATTTTTTTGTGACGTTATCGTTGATATTTCGAACCAATAGGTGGTTAGTCTGCTCGGTTCAGAGCGCATGCGCCGAAAGAGCTTTTAGATGCCCTCTGTCGAGAGCGACAATTTTAAGAGAACATAAAACGTAAGATTGTGCGGAACATCTATATTTTTACAAACTACAGTAGCGGGCATGAATACCTGGTTTTGCAGGTCATAGTATGCTCGGAATTGAATATTCGTATTTAAGTATATATGTTATAAATTATCTCTCCACAGAATAATACTGAGAATAAATTGAGGATACAAATGAGTACGACAATTACATGATATTAGATACGAGGTAACAGCAGAAAAAATAATAAATAATTTGATTTTTCTGCTCTAAATTGTGTACAAATAAAGTTGGGGAACAACTGCGGACTCTTCGAAATTAACGAGTTTTTCTACATATCCAAGAATAGTTTACGGATACTCGAATATGCGACATGAAGGGGAGTTTACGAGTTTGCGACGCGGGCTGGGCCGGATTGCTAGAAACAGGGTCTCAGCTAAAAGAGCGCGAAACATATAGGACCGCCAAACCTCGCACGAGCAAAGTGATTTTTTATATTGTCAGTAATATCGCGTGCTGCTGAATATTCCTGCAGGTTTTGGAATCATTTAGCTTAGTGACGAATATAGTGATATACGCTATTAAAATGATGCTAATGGTCGCCATAAAGATGTTCATTTGCGAAGCATAGTTGACAGGAGGGAACTAGAGATGCAGAAGTGTTACGGATTATTTTAGAGGATTCTGAATTCCTACTCGTCGCGGAAAACGTTAGTTTGTATTTCGACTAGCAGGACGTTATCTGTGCGTGCTCTGCACTGTTAATTTACTCGATTCCGTTGAATAATTTCCTCGTTGGTCTAAGTCGTGTTATTGCATATCCATTTGATCGAGTCTGCCTGGAAGTCATCGCAAGTAATGCTGGGAGGCTGACCTTCGGAATGTTTACAGTAAGCTCCTTACACCTTTTTTCACGTATTGAAATTCCAAGTTAAACGGACAAATAGGCACAACAGTCCATTGAAAATGCGATATGGATAACGGTACCACAGATCCGGTTCATGAATGCCTTTCACGCAAATCTAGGATGTGTGCGATTCAGCTGTTGTCGTAATCGGGTCTGGTTGGAAACTTGGAAATATTCCTACGCCGTTTAACGATTATTCCCGCTGGCAACTAGCGAAGCGATGGTGGGACCTGAGATGGTGGCGATGTTCTGCTAACGATTTTGACGACACTAAACAGTGGTCTGGGCGCTGCCATGTGGCTTTAGGTGCGTGTAGAACATAATCCGATGTTGAAACGTGGTGGCAGTCTCCTAGGTGTGCTTTAAAGGGGTAGTGAAACGAAATTTTAGCGCCGATCTTGTTGCATAAATATGGGCTAGGGACAGGCACCACCTCGGAAATATAAATATTGCGCTGTAAAACACAGGAGAACTAATTTTAAACATAATTAAACCATTTCAAATTCTCATCTGGTGGATGGGGGGAAGTTCTCGTGACATCACTTGTGCCAAAATAGCAGCGCCGTTCTGCGGCAATACGGCGTGCCGGCAGAATTCGCCTAGGCCTGAACGCGTTTGCAAAGCCTTGGCGGAGAAAGCCAAAGCGTAGTTGGCCACAGTGAGCTCGTTCTCGTTGCGGCTCTTTGCACGACACGGCCCGAGCATGCTTCTGGCACGGCCGGTATTAGTTGCTGCGAGTCGCGAGCTGCAAGCCGACGTTAAAAAGGATATGTTTGAACTACGAGGGTGTCAGCAAGAGCCACGCAAATGCCAAATACCTGTTCACACTCGGAGCGGACACGCGCGTTTGATCGAAGTGCTGGATTCGCTCTGTTAGACCGCGTTTCGGTAAGCGCTTCTGGACCGATCTTTTACGAATGCAACTCGATACTGACATGACACTCGGCAAAGAAAGGTTAGACCGACATCGCGTAGCTCCCACGAACTGCTATAGCTCGACACTGACGTAGCGTCGAGTCAGAATAAAAATGGCATACTAATAACAGAGTGTACATACCGAGTTGCCAAGGTAATCCGTATGGCGTTTATTTGAGTTCTATATCACACAAAACAAGGAGATAGAATCAATGAGAGTCCCTTTTCGACGACTGCGTTCGTCACCGCTGTCTCGGAAAACAAGGAGATCGAGATGACAAGGGGAAAATATTGACCTCTGAAATTTAGTTCAGGGATCAAACTACTCATCCGGTGAGGATCCACAAGGGTCGCGCGGGCATATTCCATTCAGCAGGCCAGCCGGTCATGGACAGACGGTCTTGGCCAAGGACCGCCGGAGCAACGGTGCGCCGAGTCGATGTTGCTGCTAGGCCTACTATATTCTGCCGAGCTCGCTCGGTCGGCAGAATCGTGGCTGTTGTAGCTCTTCTCGTGTGTTTGTGGATCCTGCGTTCTTGATCGTCGTGGTCTGTTTTAAGTACTCCTTCCTTTTTTCTTGCTGGTTGAAGTCGGGACGCACGAGAAGAGCACGAAGAAAAATAAATGTCCGTTGGTGGCCGATACCAAGTAACTGAGCGACGCTGTCGGCCTTGTTGATTTGATCGTAAAAAGTGCGTAAGACAGCTTCGGAGCTGTCGTAGGATTCTGTCGTAACCTGCGCAAAGGTTACGACAATTTCGTTTCGAGAGCACGGGTTTTCTCTCAAATTTGTCGTACGCACTTTTTTCGTCGTGAATTCGCTTTGAGAATCCGGCCTCAGAGCTGGTTTTGTCAGTGCTGCCGTGGTTGCCGACTTGCCGTGGTCCCGTGGTGCAGCGTGCGTGCAGCCCTTGCACATCTCAAACGGCCACGTTGTCACAGGTAGTAAATCGTCGACGCGCCACCAAGTGGCAACGCTCGTAACCACAACATTCACGCCGTAGCCTTTCCCGACCGGCACAAGTGACGTCACGAATGCGCCCAATATCCCAAGACGCATCGCGCTCTCCGATGGCCGATTTTAGAGCGCGCGCCCAATCGGGCCCATCAGAGTGAAAAATATAGCCATCCGTTCAAAATACAAACGCGCGATTATGATTTATGAATATCATTGATCATATTGAACCTATTTCTGACCATAATAGGTGTATTCCAAGTTTCGCTTCAGTATCCCTTTAAGTCCCCCCCTTTTCGCTCCTCGATGGTCAAACTATACTGCGTTCACCTTCCGCTCATAGCATGGTGGAAGCTACGTGCTCGTTGGACCAATGATAAGTCTATCTTTGGCCACGTGATCACGTTATACCCGTAGAGATTTGGAGCACATGAAGAAAGGGAGGCGGTTGCTTGGTCCGCCGAGCGCTTAGTTCTCACTGTACTCTCGTAGTTCGTGGAATAATGAACGTATCTTCTTTGAAGCCCCGCCCATTAGACAATAAAACGCTTCCTTCCCAAATTTGATCCTTGGTTGTCCTTCCCTTCCTAGTAGTCGCTACAAGGCCATTCGCAAGCACGACGAAGTAGCAAGGAGCCTGCTTCGTTTGTGCCACAGTGGGTTGTACTTACATGCGCTGCACATGGTGAACGCTACGGCAGGAAGGTTCTAAGCAAAAAGCTTGAACAAATTATTCTTTGCACGCGCTTTCGTCATTGTCTCGCTTTACTTTATATTTTTTTTTTTAATGAAAACCGAGCTAAGGCATTACGTGTAAGTTCACTCATCTACTTCGTCTGACATTGGATTTGGCGCTTCTGTGCGGATCGAAGGTGAGAGAGAGGAGGAGACAAGAGCGAACGGTAGAGCGCCGAAGGTTAGACGCAAATTTAGCTGTTATTGTCTCTACTCTCTGTTCGAACGCAAACGCCGAAAGACAGATGCCGACCTTCGGCGTTCGGACGCGATCCAAGCCTGAGTAGAGACCCGTGCCAGACGGGCAACTCGAATGCCATTTACAACAAATTGACATTCGTGTGATCAACGGATCCGCTCGCGATCTGTCGCGCGTGGAACGCCCCACGCTTGGAGGCGCGCTGATTGGCCGATCGTTCAAAATCTCATTCGTTGTAAATGGCATTCGACTTGCCCGTGTGGCACGGGTATAAGGCAGCTAAATTTGCGTCTACCCATTAAAGGGGCGATGCAACACTTTTTGTACTTTGCGCAAATATCGCTTAGAACGGATCCCTGACGTTAATGACCTGTGATTCACGCGTTCGTTTTTCACCCCACGCAATAGAAGTCCCTGGAAAAATTAAAGAACCCTCAACTCGCAGCCAGAACTGGCCACGTGATCTGCAGCCGATTATATGCCGCTAATCTTGATCATAGCCACGCGCTGGGGTTGGCAAAGCACTGGACACGCGCTGAGTTTCAGACATTATCATGGCTCGGCTATTGTCGTCGTTGCAGCGACTGGACACGGTACCCTGTTTCTCGAGGTAGTAATTATCACGAGCCCAAATCGAGTGCCTACGCAATGCTCGGGTCGAATCTATGAACCGCATTCAAATATCGTCACTTGGGTGTACTGCGATCCCAACGTTACGTCATCAAATTTTGCAAAGGAGAGATTGAATGAAACTAATCGCTTTTGTCCTTGAACTTACACCGCAACAAAGGAGTTTCTTGGCCAGTGGCGTTGCCGCAGCGAAAGCTAGAAGCGCGAGTTCATTGCGTTGCCAGTTGCTCTTCGTGCACGACATCTCGTGCCGCCGAGATGTGCCCTAGAGCAAGGAGCTTGCGCTTGTAGCCTTTCTTGCGGTACATCATAAGGTGAAATAGAGTATAGTGTCAGTAAGCTCGTGTAAAGTGAAAAAAAAAAAATTCCTATTGCATATCGTTGCACCGCTCCTTTAAAGGGCTACTCCACCGATTGTTTCATTGTCTCCGATTTGCTTGAAATTTTGCTAAACTAACCAACAAACATCGCGAAAATAGTATCCCAAGTATTAGGTCAAAATATTGTTTTTTCACGAAGTTATGGAATTTACAGTTTGGTCCTCACCGTGTTTTTCAAGCTCGAAGTCTCTGCTGGCAACAATGAAAAAGTGACGTCAGTGGAAGGCAGGAGTTCACTCTTTAAGCTGTAGATTTTGTTTTAAACTGATTCGAAGCAGTTTCATGGTGTCAAATGAATGCTTGGGAAGCTCGCTGCAGTACCCGCGCTCCAGCACGGAACAAGTGATTGGCATATTCTATTTTTTGACTGCTTGCTCGACTGGCAAGCCTGCCTGCCACTGACGTCACGGCCCTAAAAAGCGCGCGTATATTTGAATGTTGGTTTTTGCATCATTTTCATTTGCCGATTTCGCAATAACTATTATGAATTTCGCGATTCTAAATAGCATAACGGAGAGAGTAAAGGCCGGGGAGTCAGAAAATATAGTTAGTTGAGGTAGCTCAAAAAATCGGTGGAGTACCCCTTTAACCATTCTAATCGGAGCTCGGTGTTCGGATGTCCCAGCCCACTCTCGTATCCTTCTCGCCACCAGTTTTGGCCCAGGTAATTTCGCCGTCTGCGCAGAATAAAAAGATCGGGATGACAGTCTCTTTCCTTTTATTTTCTTTCCTCTTTCTGTTGTCGCGAATATTTATGAAGCACGCGCGTCTCGGAGCGTGAGTATTCAGCAGGCCCCACTCGAGAGCCCGAAATCTCCGGTGCGTGAGCTTGGCCTTATCCGCCACGCGTCCAAAGAGTTGGACGCGGAAGGAGCGCGAATCAGAGCGCGAGGTCCTCGACTGCCGGGAATCTGCGCGAATGACTAAGAGTGCGCCAGCAGCCTGACAGCCCCGAAATCAATGTCGCAAAATGCGCCGTGAACCATCGCTGCCGTATTTGTTTTCTTTCATCTCTGGTTTTTAGTTTACCCCAGTTTTAAGGTTGTTATCACGCTTGAATTATGTATTTGATACGTGATTTCAGAGAGATTTTAATTGCGCCGAGATGAAAGCCCCAAGGGCATTCCATTCTAAGGTCGGTCGAAACAAAGGTGAATAAAAAAAAAAAAAAGAAAAAAAGAAGGCAGCGCCGGTGTCCTTACTTCAAATATGCCGTACAAAAGGCAGTCTGTAAACGCTCTCTGAGGCGTGTTTACTTCTTGTACGGCGGTCACATTGGTCATACAAAGAAACTCTCTAGAATTGATTCGAAGCATGAAGCCAACATGCTTTTAAGACGCTTGAGGTGTGTGTACGCCGTGCCTTTTAAACGATGTAGGAGCAGTGGAACAGCGGATTTAGGAACGCAGGGCGTGATGTGAGTACCGGCCATCTTTTTATCGTTCCGCGAGCCAATGAGCTTGCGGCATGAGCCGATAAGAACGCTCAAGAACCAATCACGAAGCAGGAAGCCTGAACCCAATAATCCGCGCCGTGCTAAGCTGCCAACGACTATAGTGCCTCGCATAGCCATCTTGAATGTCGTCAGTTCTGGTATATGGTAAAACATCGTTTGATCTCCCCACGCCGCTGGAAAGTGTGTTTGCTAAAGATGTGCGATTGTCACACATTCTTGTTTTTCCTCACCTATATTCACTCGCACATTCCAGGTTGAAATGTGTTATTATACTTTTTTTTTTGGGCCGCATACCAGATATGGAATTCGCGTGACTCAGAACGATAGGAGACAGTAAACATTGCCATGTGAATGCGAGCCAAACATTTTAATTATTCGGATTCGCGACCGAACCAACGGCATCTGGTGACTGAAAGTAGCGCAAAAAAAAAAGTTTCAAACTGACCCGGAGAGCGGGTGCTGCCTTCCTTTATTCCAGCACCGTTGAACACGTCCGTGACGGGACATTATACGATAGCCGCCTTTTCAGACACCCACCCAGAGCTATGAGCTTTAACTCCAGCGACGATAGAAGTGAGGAAGAGGTTGGGGCCTAAAGTTTTTCTCTCCCGCCTTTGGGTGGTTATTCACGGGTGGGCGGGTGGTATTTGGCCACATGATGAACTTATACACAGTTCCCTCGTTTTACGATCTTTTCTGATGAGCGTTAGTTTGTTAGGGAAGAAAGAAGAGAGTGATTTGAAGGCACCTCCGTATGCGAGGTGGCAGCTTAAATTTGTTTTGCCTCGCGAACGAATGAAAAGTCCGGAACGAAGGTAAACGTTTCGGGCGCTATTTTGGGACCGTAATGAAATGCTTAACTTTGACGAAACGCAAACACAACGAGCAAAGTTAATGCGGCCTCATAGCTTGCCCAGGGGTCTTTCGAACGAGTCGACAGAAATACGAGCCCCTTACTTTCACCTCTCCAACGTATGCACCGCGACCAAAAACAAAGAGGTTAGCAAACACATCACCGCACGAGGCAATATGAAACGAAAATAACTCGAGAGAAAAACATATACGTAAACACAAACAACAACAACAACAGGAAAGCAAGCAAGCAGAGAGCCTCAAGTTAATTGGATAAAATGATAGATACAAAAAAAAAATAAAAAATGCGTGTGCATGGCGCCAGCGCAACCCTCGGTTTTGGGACGTTTTATGGCGTTCTCAAAGCGTGACTGTAGGCAAGTCGAGTTTGTACAAGAAGGGAAAGTCCTGTTCACGTTTGGCGTCTGAATGAGTCACGCAGATAGAGCCGTGGAGGAGAGGGAGAGAGAGAGAAAGAGGGAGGCGAATTGCTCCAACAGCCTCGAGATTTTCAGAGTACGAGACGGCAAACCCGACTTGCAATAGCTTCACCTTGAGAAAACACGTCAGCTGCGACGGCATCCACATAAAACAGCTGAGCAAAGGCCTCGTTAAACTGAGTTTGCGCACAGTATTACTCAGAAAACAGGCTGTCGACGAAACGCCATTCCTGGAACATGTGGTTCGTTTTGAGGGGGGGATGGAAGAGCCACCAAGTAGGGGAATACATTCGAGGCTCCAGTCCCTCGGTAATATTTCGACAACGAGCGAGCCAACATCAGATCATCCCATCAGCTTGAGACTGGACGTATACACACACACGCACACAAACATAGACAGACGCACACACACGTTAAAGCCGCAGTAACACTGCAAAAGCACAGAACAAAAACAGCGTGGGGACATTGTCTGACGCGACTGTGTATGAAGGTCAGATTGGTCAGACAAAAAGTCTCTGCAAATAAGTCAGTCACCATGCTAGCTGCGAATGTCTTTTGTGTGACCTATGAGCATTGTGTTAAGACACAGAGAGACATACACTCGAAACGGCTGGGAAGTGGGCATCGTATAGGCTCAAGTCGGAACTCGCCCCAGTACGACGTTTCCACGCATCGTCATCATCTTTCACCCTCTCGTCGTGTGAAAGGTCAGACGCGCACGACAACGAATTGCTCTGTGCTGCTATTACGAGACTCGTTTTCGACGGGTTGGTTCTCTCGCGTGCGGGACATCCGAGAACGTGTGTGCTGCTCGCTGTCTTGCCCGCTCCGTGCCACGGAAGAGGGTTGTTTGCGGAAGTCGGAAATATGCGCGGAAGAGGCGCGTGCTACCCAATCAAAGGCTGGATAACGGCTCCACTAGGGCGACGCTGCTGCCTAGAGGAGGAGATGCAGCACCTTGCATCACACGTGACGCCTATTCTTCCCGACCCACTTGGAGTAACATACAGTTACTCAAGGCCCACTTTCTGTTTAGCGCCATCTGCCGGCCCCCTTTTAGTTCCGCGTGGTCTCAGGATAGACCAGGGGGTCTCGAAACGTTTTGGCCAAGGGGCCGCATCGGGGATCTGTCGCCGTCTCGTGGGCCGGATATTAAATAATACGGTAGAAATGAGGAAATACGAAATAAACAAACCTGATACAGAAATTTAAAATAGAGCAAACGATTAAAAAAATGCAAGGTGAATGATACGTATGGTTTTATTTTCATTTCATTATGTTACTAAATATAACATTACAAAATGATAGTCACGGAGAAAACTCACCAGGCATAGATCAAAACTTTGGCATATTCACACGGGGCAGGAGTCTAAAAAGAATAGTAAACTTGATGGCAATTAGCGACAGTTATGACACGGAACACTAAGCACGGTATACATAAGAACGCAAAAGAACTTTAACGTAGTTACACTGACATCTTATCGATATTACATATCTAATCATACATATCGATGTATTGTTAATTATGTTGCTGCTATATACATTTTCTCTTGATAATTCTATGACCTCATAACTAACATATATATAGAGATTTAAAGAAAATTTGTTTTGTTGTATGTTTGTTTGCTGACTGCGTTGTGAGTGCCATGAGTGTAGCCTGGTACTAGGGAAATAGTAAGGCGAATTTACTGTCGCCTTTTTGCCTCAGCTCCATGGAAATCTCTATATTGTCAAAGAGTCTAAATAAATAAATAAACAAACAAACATACCCCATAAAATTACGAACAGTTATGCTGGTGATGACAATGTACAATAAATAACATGGTGAGAAAATTCGCGGAGTATGCAGTTTTTCCTTATTCTTTCTGATAATTTCGTTTGCGCGTTCTGATATCTCCGCGTCGCGACGACGCGTACCGAAAACGCACACTGATTTTATTAAAAAGTTACGAGTGATTTCTTAATATTTTTAATGAAAAAATTGTTCCAATTTTGTTCGTTTTCAGCACACTTACTAGTACCACTCAGTTGGGAAACTGCTATAGAGCCTGCTCTGAAAAAGTGGCACCAATCCGTACTCGAGAACCGAGCTAATTGCGATCGCAACGCCGCCATTTCTCCCACAGCGAGCACTCGAGGAACTGCACAAAGTACCGTATTCGATAGCGTCCACTGTGACCAGGGTGTAAGATAGACAGGTGGGGAAACGGCCCATAGAAGCCTACCGCAGCGCCGTGACCGGATTGTGTACTCGTCTGCTTGCGAATACCCTCGACTTGCGACAGATGGCGCTGCGGTGAGGAAAAAAAATGGAATCGGATTTGCATGGAACTCTATGGGAGAGTGCGCAAAATAAACCGACAGCTCAACAGTCCTCCATTAAAAATCCACGAGAAATCATCTCTGTCAGTTTAGCCGGTCGCCACCGGTCGCCCATTCGAAGTGAGAGTTCGCGGTGCTCCAGTTAGATGGCGCCACAGAAAAAGAGAAAACCGAGGGGGACTTCACCCTTGTTGGTGTTAGACTGGTGGCGGCTGATAAAACCCGTTTGCTCTACTGACGTCTAACCCCTGGTTAGCTCAGTTGGTAGAGCGCTCCACCTGTAATGGAGAGGTCCCGGGTTCGATACCCGGACCAGGCGGATTTTTTCGGCCGCTCACCAGTCACCTAGCTGTGTTTGGAGATTTACGTTTGTCCTTTGTCCCTCTTGTTCCCTTTCTCCAGGGATTATTTTCATCAACAATCCGGTCGCTCATTTGGCTCTCGTTTCCCCACCTGTCTATCTTACACCCTGACTGTGTCTTCTATTTTGGCTTTAATCGGCCATTTTGGTGCCGAAACATATATGGTGGAAGGGGTTTCAGGGATGCCAACCCCCATTTCCCAAGTCGACGCGCCGCGAATTACTACCGAAGTTAGGATGCGCCCAGGTCGGGACGCGCTACCTGAAATCACTGCTGAGACATGGTTGTATAAAAGCAATATTTATTGTGCCGCAAAACCTTGCAGACCTAATATATTAGAATACATCACGCGCATGTCATTTTGTACTAAACTCCAATAAAATTTGCTACAAAACGTTTTTTTTTTCGTTTGTTTTTACGCAAAAACATGCTTCCTGAAGGCTCAAGGTGACAGCAGTAAAGAAAAAAGAGTGGCGCTGCTATCGTATTTAGCTCGGTCTTGGTGGACGCCAGCGGCCCAGGTTTCAACGGTGAGTTTCCCAACTGAGTGTCCTAGTAACTTTGGTTTTCAGTAACTGGCACCATAAAGCTCTATGTAATTGAAAGCTCCGTTTGGCACCATTTTCCCATTCAAGATTTCAGAAAATCACGTATATAACCTTTGCATGAAATAACGGTTTGTGATGAAACTTCGTCATCTGGTTCGAACCACGAGCGCTACATTAGGGCGAAGAATGAGCGTTAGGCGATGCGAAGTTTATTTTTGTGATGAAGGAAACCCTGTAAATTACTTTTCTGGAACAACCTGTATTATCTGAGAGTACTCCATGTTACGGTCTTTGCTCCGTCGTTCCGATTGGCTCACGCTGACCGTAGTTTTTGGTCCTCTACCAATCTATGTGCGGAAAACGAGTAGGATCTGCGCATTATTGCTGAAAAAGTTCGTCGGCTTCTGCACAACCAAGATACCTAAATTTTTTGTGATATCGTTACAGCTCCTGATAATGTTCCTGGCACCAACGCGGTCCTCTATGGCAGTGAACGGCAACACGATCACCGGCGGCATCGGCGACGTCTACATTTGTTTTCGAGATTACAAGCTCGTCATCGCTTCAGTGCTCCAGGTGGAACGGACTAAATCACATGCTCCCGACGGCGCTGATTGAAATCAGTCTTTCGCCTTCAACCACCACCATGGATTCAGCGCCACTTGAAAGAAAAGCGGCTGCATCTTTCGACTTCACCAGTGGGCCAGGCAGCAACTGCCCAACCAAGATGCCTAAGTTTTTTGTGATATCGTTACAGCTCCTGATAATGTTCCTGGCACCAACGTGGTCCTCTATGGCAGTGAACGGCAACACGATCATCGGCGGCAACGTGACATCGGCGACGTCTACATTTGTTTTCGAGATTACAAGCTCGTCATCGCTTCAGTGCTCCAGGTGGAACGGACTAAATCACATGCTCCCGACGGCGCTGATTGAAATCAGTCTTTCGCCTTCAACCACCACCATGGATTCAGCGCCACTTGAAATAAAAGCGGCTGCATCTTTCGACTTCACCAGTGGGCCAGGCAGCAACTGCCCAACCAAGATGCCTAAGTTTTTTGTGATATCGTTACAGGTTAGTGATTTCAAATACCTTGCTATCAAAAGCAACAATTTGTGCTTATTCTTGCTGCCTGGCCCCAAGGCTTGTTTTGCGTTGTTCATAGAATGTCTCAGCATTTTCAGTGTATCTGTTTCTACGTATGTTGAAAGTGTTAGTTACAGTCTGCTTTTGCTCCTTGGCGGGGACATTGAATCTAACCCCGGGCCCATGACCAAAGTCCAAGAAGAACAACTTAATAAAGTGCTTGAAATCGGTCAGACGCTACAGACAGGTCAGAACAATATCCTCCAGGAAGTTCGATATTTAAAACTAAAGCAGAGTACGACCGAGGAATCAGTGAATGCCCTCATAACACGCGTTAATCGGGTGGAAAACGAACTTTCGAAGTTAAGAGTCCGGCGTTACAATAAGTACGACTTCCGATCCGCAACTAACATCCGCCGTTAACGAGATATCTCAGCTTAGGGCGCGCTGCGATGACGCAGAGAGCAGAGCCCGTAGGTCAAATCTTATCTTTTTTGGTATTCCTGATACGGACAAAGAAACATGGGCACAATCAGAAAAGGCTGTTATTGATGTGTGTCTCGAAAGATTAGGGTTGGAACTTGCATCCATCGAAAGAGCGCACCGTTTAGGAAGGTTTAGTCAGCAAAAACATCGGCCAATCATAGTAAAATTGTTCTCCTCCAAAGATAAGGAGATGGTGCTTTCTAACGCGCACAAATTCAAGGGAACACACCTTTCTGTGAGTGAAGACTTTATACCATCCGTGCGTCTTGCTCGAAGAAAACTACTCCAATTTGCAAAGCTTCAAGGCCTATCTTTCAAGCTGCGTTTCGATAAGCTAGTTATGGGAAATAAATGCTACATATATACATTTAGCACAGACTCTGTGAACGAGTTAAACTTCCGTGAGCCTTATCAAACCTCAGCTGAACATGGAGCTGGAATTTCAAACCAAGCATTACCTCTTCCCATGGTTAGTCCATCTGGTAGTAACCCCAGAATTTCCGCTCCTGCATCAGTTTTGCCATAACAATCGGAGAGGAGTTACAGAGCCAATAATGACATCTGTGTGAATAATATTTCTGTTATTTTTACTAACATTAGAAGCGTTATGCATAAACGCCAGGATTTATCGTCAATTGTCGACTCGTCTAACGCGGACATTATTGTTCTCACCGAGACCTGGTTGTCAAGTAAAATACGCAATAGTGAAATATTAAGCTGTCAGAAACGTTTTAATATGTACCGTCATGACAGGGACGAAAGAAACGGTGGCGGTGTGTTAATCGCGGTAGCTGATAACATACAAACATTTCACATCAACATCGCTTCTCAACTTGAGATAGTATGGGTGGGTCTAAATATAAGAAACAAGAAATATATTTTCGGGGTGTGTTATCGTCCCACAAATGCAAGTGCCACTTTTGTCCCAAAGATTCATGATGCGATCAGTGCAGTCATAGCTCGTTTTCCAAGTGCACCCTTGATACTGTTCGGTGATTTTAACTATCCTTCCATAGATTGGTCAGATGTGCGTACTTCCGTTAATCACTTTTCGTCAGAGTGCAATGAGTTTGTAAACATGTGTCTAGATTTTAATTTTTCACAGATTGTTGTGCAACCTACACGTGTTACAGCAACAACCGCATCTTTGTTAGACCTCATTTTAACAACATCACCCGATCTTATCTCCTCACTAATTCATATGCCCGGTCTTAGCGACCATTCTTTATTGCATTTCATGTTAGATATCCCTAAATGTTCCAACCCAAAGCAAATTAAGAAAATATATAATTATGCGAGGGCTGATTTTGAATCTATAAATAACGAATTATGCCTCTTTCTAGATAAATATACACATGGCTTTGAGGAGCGCTCTGTTGAAAATAACTGGAATCTATTCAAAAGAAAGGTTGCGTCACTTATGAGTGCTCATGTGCCCCTTCGAAGCATATCTGTGTCACCCCAGTCACCATGGTATAGTACGACTTTAAAGAGGTTGTCAAATAAAAAGAAAAGGCTATTTCGTTCTGCTAAAATGTCGAACGATGATCAACGCTGGGCAGTATATCATCTTGCTGCCGCGGAGTACAAAAAAGCAGTGGAGGAGGCGAAAGCCACTTTTTTCAACAGTACACTACCATTCATGCTAATTAATAATCCCAGGCAATTTTGGAAAGTTATTAGCCCCAGTCACAGTCAGGACGTAACGCTCAGGGATAATGACGGAGTTGAAGTTCAAGGTGATTTGTGCTCTTTTGTATTGAATGATGAGTTTGCTAAATCCTTTTCACTACCTATTACCTCTGACCATCCGGTTCTCCCAGTTTGTGAGTATCTGCAAATGAATCCAGTCATTGTTGATTGCGAGGGTATTGCGAATATTATTGAAACCCTAAAAATATCAACTTCAGCAGGCATCGATAATATTAATACAAAGTTTTTGAAAAATACTAAAATGTATTCAAGCATCATCTTATCAAAACTGTTTACCCAATCACTTGAACAACAGATACTACCTACAGGCTGGAAGGTGGGGAGGGTGATTCCTCTCCACAAAGGCGGTGATAAACATAATCCTTTGAATTTCCGTCCGATCTCCTTAACAAGCATCCCATGCAAAATACTTGAGCACGTAATATATTCCAATCTTATTAACTTTCTGGACTCGAACTCTTTTTTTCACCCAGCACAGCATGGTTTTCGAAAATTCTATTCATGTGAAACACAACTCCTAACTTTTACCCATGACCTTCACGTCGTTCTCGACCGGGGTTCCAGGACAGACCGCATATTCCTTGACTTCTCCAAAGCCTTCGATAAAGTACCCCATGTACTCCTTCTCCATAAACTTCGTAACTTAAACATAGATAACAACATACTCAATTGGATAGAATCGTTCTTAACAAATCTTTTTCAATTTGTTTGCGCCAACGGAACTAACTCATCATTATCAAGTGTTAACTCTGGTGTTCCTCAAGGTTCTGTGCTCGGTCCACTACTATTTCTTATTTTTATTAACGATCTTCCTACGCGTGTTTCCTCTTCCATCAGCTTGTACGCTGACGACTGTGTCATTTATAAAGAAATTATTAACGATTCTGACATTTCTGTTCTTCAAACTGATATAAACAACGTCACACAATGGTGCTCAGAATGGCATATGGAACTCAACACATCTAAATGTAGATCTATGAGAGTGTCCAGGCATAATAACACTTGTCCATCCTACAACATCATTAACTCCCCCCTACTTTCTGTTACTTCCTATAAATATCTTGGTGTGCATCTAACCAATGACCTTTCCTGGAATTTACATGTCGAATATGTCACTAATAGCGCTAATCGCTTACTAGGTTACCTTAAAAGAAACCTTTCGCTTACTCCTGTTTCATTAAAGCTTCTAATCTATAAGACTTTAGTCCGTACTAAACTGGAATATGCAGCCTCTATCTGGGACCCCGGTATCACCCTTTCATCTGCTGTTGAGTCCATACAAAATCGTTCCGCTCGCTTCATCCTCTCGAACTATCATCGCACATCCAGCGTCACATCTATGAAAGCATCCCTTTCCTTGCCTAACCTCTCTCTTCGCAGGAAAATATCCCGGCTTTGTCTTTTTCAGAAGATTTTTCACTCTAATCCAACACTTCGTCAAACATTATTCTTAGAACCATCTTACATTTCGCTACGAACTAATCACCATCTAAAAGTGGGCGTCCCCCAGTGTAACACCTCATCTTTCAATGCCTCCTTTCTCCCTCAGACCTCAATAGATTGGAATCGACTTCCTGCACCCATAGTCTCGATAACTGATGCTACTGATTTTAAAATTGCCATTACTAAGTTTTTTGATGTTCAATAACTTTTGTTTTATGTCTTGCCTTATGTATCGTTATACTCATATGATTCCGTTTAAAAAAACCCACTCCTCTCTGTAATGCCTTCGGGCCCTGAGAGAACAATAAATGAAATGAAATGAAATGAAACTGGGGGGCTATGTTGCGCTTTTTAGACTCCCAGGAGACTAGGGAGAGGGAAGTGACGTCAACGACACAGCAAGCGCAGATTGGGTGTTGATTTTGTTTTCTTCTGTCAACATCCAATCTGCGTTTGCTCTAGTCGTTGACGTCACTTCCTTCTTCCAAGTCTCCTGGGAGTCCAAAAAGGGCAACATAGCACCCCTGGACAACTTCACTGGGACAATCATGATCATCATGATCACCAACAGGGCCCAGAGTGAAAGGGGCCACTTGGCTATGGTGGGTCAGAACTTCGAAAGGCAGGTGTGACGATCGCGCAGGTTGGAGCAGCCCGGCGATTCGAGTCTAAGCGCAGCATAATCTGTATCCTGGAAGCTAAGCCTTAGCGAAGCCAGAAGATGCTAATGAGGATGGTGGATTGAGTATTTTATCACAATCTGTGAAGGTATTGTTTAGCCCTAAATGGGAACACGGTCCTTCATTTTTTTTCTCTATATTTCTCGCTGACTACATTTGTCCTAGAATCCAATTTCCAAAGAAGGAACTTGTCTTTGCCGCGGTGGTGTTGCTTTCCAGGTTACAAATAGTACCAGACTGATTTCGTACTCCGCTCTACGGAGCAGCACAATCGCCACTGCGCGTGCGCGGGCCGCTTTGAGTTTGAGTGTAGCCAGCTGCCCATGCGCAGTTGGGCAGGCTCGGAGCGATGCGAAAAGCGAAACCGATCTACTCAAACTCCCTGACATCAAGCGCGGGACCGCTCTCGTCTGAAGGGAGATGCGAGCGATCGCAATACCTTTCTTTATAAACCACCATACATTCAAAACATGTTCGTCAAAAAAAAAAAAAAAAAGAAAATCGAAAAGTCGAAAAAAAATTTAGTGCTTTTTTATTTTAGAGTTTAGTGGAATGTCTGTCGGCAACGAAAGTGGTGCGTCTCAGCTCTGGCGCCCCAGGTCTAATCGAAAGAGAGATCGGCACATTGAATCCGGTCTTCTACCGCCGTGATCTTTCCGCCCGACCCCTGCACGCGCAGAACGAGTTGGAGCGTTATGCTGGGGGGCGTGCCTTGACCTTACCCGCCGGCAATCCAGAGAGGCATGCGGGGAGATGACTATCTGCCCCCTCTTGAAAGGGAGACGCTGCAAGAACCGGCGAGGAAGCGAGCCATCCGCCAGCTACCGACTACCCTGCCTCTCGGGGAAATGGCGGCGCAACCTGCCCGTGACTACTTCTGGTTTCTTTATTTTTCCTCGAACGGCGCATTTTGTTGCCGCTCGTGCGCGAAGTTGGCTACTGGGATGAGCGGCCGGAGTTAAGACACGTTCCTGGGAAGTCGACTTTGCGGAGTCGTCTTTCTCGCTTCCTCTTCCCTTTCTACGCTCATATTGACCGTATACGGTAAACGTTGACTGTTGGTGCGAAATTCGAATAGACGTTGTTCTTTCCAGCACATGGAGCGAAAATTTCGCGCTCTAGAACCTAGGGAGCCTAGGTTAGAGGCAATACCACCTAGAAAACAAGGCCTGTGCTTGACGTCATCGTTAGTAGGCAAGCGGCAGACACGTCCCTCCTTGGCGTCGCCGCGTTCGATGCGGAGCGAAAGTTGTCTGCTTCTAGCACAGGAGTTGCAGTGACGGCAGAACGACGCCGCGCTCTGATTGGATTTGATTGAAAGGATAGTGGGTAGACCTCAACGCTAGACGCCTTGAGGTCTACCCACTATTTTTTTAGTTGAATCAGCCAATAAGAGCTCAGCGTTTTTACGTCATCGCAAATCCCTGCAAAGAAGCAGACGGACTTGCGCTCCGCGTAGCGTCGGACTTGTTGTCAGACGCTGCACGACGCGCTGGCGTCGATGCTGACGCCAGCTACGTAGCGGTGCTGCGTGGATACACTATAGTGATGACGTTTCCGGGGGTGGGATGCCAGCCTTGTCTCCTTGCAGGTATATTTCGAGCCCCCACCCCTGCCCGTTTCGATTTGAACTCGTACCGGCGTGCAGTCATGAACCGCGTGATGCACGTTCAAGCCTCCAGGCTATATCAGTGGCACTGCACTGGCTCAATTCCTTGCTTGCAGCTGAGACACCAGACGCCTATTGGGACTGGCGAACTTCCGGCTGTTTATTCGTACGCACAACGCTCGGATTTGCGAGAATTCTGCATCAGCGACATCGAGTTGGAGCGTCTCGCTTGAACGATTACGACCACCGCATTACCAAGCCTGCTTTTCTTATACATAAAATATAAAACAAAATCTTTGTTTTGTTTGCGAGCAGAGACATCATCTCGTACATCGATTTCTCTGAAAGGGGTCAGGGTGTTGTGTTCTTAGGTTCTCTTCGAGTAGCCACACATTGTACAATATTTCAGTACTCCCGTTCAGTTTTGTTCCGAGGGACGAAAGGCCCGTTCGCACACTTGCAACCGAGTACGACCGAGAGAGACGAGACCCGTTGAAACCTTTTAGAGATTATTAATACGAGAGAACACACTGGCACGCTGGCGTTAGCTATGCTGTGACCCTGGAACTGCATTTCACGAAAGCGAAGGTTTTTTGCGGGATTTCCAAGGTCAAATGTGCGTAATACCTATAATAAAGGCTCGTTTATAACGTTGACAAAAGTTTTTCGAGCCAAGAAATTATGCGAGACCGCCAAGTTTACACTGCTACCCAATAGATGGCGCCGGTGTGTCCTCTTGTCGTATGAGATATTAAGGGGCTCCAAGGCACCCGGTTCTAAGAGGTTGCAAGTGTGTGAACGGGCCTTTAGACCACCTTGGGACGACCAACATTCTCGAGTAAAAAAAAAGCGATCAAACAAATAACTTTTCGTGAGACCACCTATAGGCCCCGTTACGTAACAACTCTTTTTCATTTTGTCGCAATTCAGTTTTTGAAAAAAAATATATAAATGCAAAAACAGGGACATTGTAATGTATTTTCTGCAAGAAAAAGCTGCATTCAATAATATAAAAGGTAGGAAGACAGCTATAGTGTACAGCTCATGAAATATGCTCTCTTCGACTTTCCGGTCTTTGATGAAGCTTATTCAAAATGTCGTGAGGCGTTTTTTTTTTTTTTTTCATTCTGACTGAATGTTATCTCAGGGAAGATATCTTTATTCTGCTTTTAGAAATATATAAAAAAAGTAAAGTTTTATATTATGGTTCATTTGGAACACAACATTTACTCGCGATATCCATCCTATACAACATCGGTTTTACTGATGCCACGCAGGAAGTTGTCAGGCGGTTCCCAACAATTGCATTTATATTTGCTGGAGATGTTTACGCAGGTTTTTAATCGACACATAAAAAAATATAGGACATTGGGAATGATGCCTCGCGAATTTTCGCCGTAGGGCGAATACAGTACAGATTTTGGGCGCCCTTTTCGGTTTTTAAAGGTATGCTTTTTCGTTCAGGTCAGGTCATTCTCGTCGGTATTCCGCTCTTTATTTCACGCCTCGGAACGACCGACTTTAGAAATCGCAACTTAAGGAACGCTGCGTTTAAATTTGCACGATTTCTCATTAGCGGTAGATGATATCGCCCCTCGTCCTCCTCCTCCTCCTCCTCCGTCTCCTTTTCAACCGTTTTGAGGCCAAATAACTTCATTACACATTCCGCCAATATTCGATTTAGATATCACACAACCCGAGTGAGCTAGTCCGGCGTCTAATATACATTAATTCATTGTTTAGGCAACCTTGAGTGCTCCCGTTTTCGTAGCATATATATATATATATATATATATATATATATATATATATATATATATATATTGTATTTTGTTTTGGTTTTCTCCCTCCTTCCGTTACTTCCTTTGTGTCGTGAGGGTGCTAAAATAAATAAATGAATAAATACGATTTATCGCTTTAAAACTGTGTCAGCGACGGCACCGATAAGGCCTTTCAACTTCGCCATCTTGTTTGTTAGACACTGGAGCTTAACAGTATTCCTAAACCAGACCACTTGCGTAATACAGCAATCGCGCCGTTTTCCCCCGAGGATCCCCGCTGTTGGGTCTTAACAGTGTCTCGCCAATACCGGTTCTAGAAGAAAAGTGAGAAAAGAAAGAACAACTTCATTCCGGTAAACATTCCGTCGGTCTTGCGCGAGCTCGCCAAGGAAGCTGTTGATGTTTCCTCATTTGCTTCGAAGGAATAGGGTGCGGCTCACTAGGCGTGCGGGCAGCACCCTTGCTTTCGTCGAAGCGTCCTCAAATTCCAGCTCGTTTCAGTCGGATGCGCATGAAAGTGGCTGGGAAAGTACGAGGAAAATATTTCTCGGACGCGTGTCGCGAATTCAAACGAGCACGGATCATGTTTTGTTTGTAGCGGCTGGGGTAATGTTGACTTCTCGTTAATTTAACTGACAGCAATTAATTGCTTGCATGCCGCTGTTGTGACAGCGCTAGAATCATGCTAGATGTAACTGGCTGGTGAACTGAAGTTTTTTCATCGCTTCGGCGTGCGAGACCGCATAGGATTGTTACTTTGAACTGGTCAATGATGTAAATACACTATCAATTGTTCTCTGACGTCTCGTTTTTGTGTCTTTTTGTTGGAAGTTCTTTCTCTGCGTGGATTGAGCACCTGCTTACGTTATATTTTTTTGCATAAAATGGGGGGGGGGGGGGGGGTGAGCCACTTTCAGTGATTTAGCAAACTTTTTTTATTTGTTATTATCATAACAAAATTGTTAAGGAGCAGGAGGGTGGATATTTTTTGATTGCTTGATTACCTCAAAGGCCCACTCCTTGAAGGCCCCAGGTCACCTGGCCTTCTACCTGTCTTTATATGAATCAGGTTACTTTCTCCTGCGACCTCTTTTCCACGCCATCAATCAAGAAACACCGGTAGACGCGTCCGCTGGATTCCCTTCATCCGGATGGTCTGGGACACACTGTTTCACGTTCAACCCCTCCGCCTCGCTCCACTTCCCTTCTTCGCCGGGGCATAAGCCTCTTAAGGTGCAACCCCACCGTGCGTGACGTTTTGGTGCTTTTTTGACGGTTTATAACTTTCTTTCTATGTATCTTACAATTATAAAGTTAATATCAAAATAAAGAGCTGTCTTTCAACGATACTTTAATGTGTCGATATTAGGATTATCTTTAGTTGTTAGTTAATTATCCAGCGTTTAATAGACTACAGTCTCTAATATTGGAAAAGAAAAACTATTTCTCGAGTTATAACGTCCCATCGTCCCCCATATTTCACATGAGCGTTCGGTTGGATGTAATAAATTAGAAAAGTAAGCAACGAACTGTACAGATAATGTATATTTTAACATAAAAGAAGTTTAAAATGGTATTATTGTATGGCGCTATAAAAACGGAATCACGTCAACTAATCAAAATAACGAGACATTAAATTATGAAGCATCCTTCGACATTACATTTTCCAGAACTTTCATATTGATATATTACACATTAAAAATGTTATAAGACCTCAAACGTTTCCCATTCGGTTACGGCAAATTGTAGTTTTTTAATATAAAATAGAGATGGCGACACGTGTCCAAGAACAGCTTGATGTGCAGTTTCCGTTGTGTGCCGCTTGGAACGCCGCGTGAAAGACAGAAAAGGCGCCAGATGTCAGGGTGGCAGATCTCTGGATGCCCGCAGTGAGCGAGCCAGAGATGTCAGAGCAACAAGCGCGAGTCTGCGGGTGCACCCCAGTTAAGCCTGGTTCATACAGTTGCGTTTGACTGCGTTTGACCGCGTTGCGGCAGCGAGAAACCAGGACATCCCTGCTACTTATATCGCGTGCTAAGATAATAATAATAATAATAATAATAATAATAATAATAATAATAATAACGTTTTATTTTGCACCAAAAATACATGATGATTCTTTTAATTAGATTGCAGGCTTCATACGAAGCTCAGATGTGCCGGTGACTCGCTTTCGGTTCTCGACGCAACGCAGTCAAACGCACTCAAACGCAAGTGTCTGAACCGGCCTTTACTTTTGCGCGCGTTCTACTGTGCGTCAGTACACATGCCCGACGCGATCCAAATGAAATGGGCACCATGAAATGCATTCTAACATTTCAGATTCCGCCACGTTTGCGCAAACATTTTAATGTTTCTGTCATTTGCGAAAATAATTTTCGCAATTAAACTATGCTGGTTGGTATGGTTTGACTATATTTTGTTTCAAAAATCACATCGGTGGCTCTTAAGTGGCAATGATATAAAACAAAGCATCAAATCGTCTGAGTGTCTGAGCCAACGCGCTGGCCCATGAATTCATATTTGTCGGGTTTAAATATCGGCCGAGGTGGCCGTAATCCGACGGAGGCCAATCTGAGATTTCGGTTGAACGTCAAAAGACCTTCAGTTAATAAACCCGCAATTTTTTTTTTATTGGGGCCTGTTAATTGATTTTTGTTGGTTTGGCTTGCGAAACCCTAAGATAGGAATATTTGCTTTGCTTTACCTTAGTTCGGAGCGCAGCCAACGCTACGGGCTGATGAAGCCACTGAGGCAGCGCCAAGAGCGCAAAATCAAGCAGTTCGTTCTCTTTCTGCGTTTGTGCGGTCGCGCTAAACTAGAGCCACTGAATAAGCTACGCTTCATACACATCTTGGTGCTTAAAATGATGGTTGTCAGTTATGTGAAGCTTTATCTGAAATCACAGGAAACGCTTTTCCGTCCTCCAGAAATGTATAAACAGTTCGCGACAAAGCAAAGCAATATCACGTGAGCTTCCTGACACCGAAACTAATGCTGAGGAAGTCGCACTTTTGAATCATGACGATCCGCGGTTGCGTTTTATTTGTTACTTACCACCAAGATGGCGGTGCCCACAAAAATATTGGGGGAAAAGTGCCGATACTCTAAACGTAGATCATTTGGTTTAGCTCACAGGCTAAACCAAGTGCGGTGGGGGATCGTTGGCCGAGTGTGTTGTGGCACCGCAGATTAGAGCACTTGCGAGAAATGCTCGAGCGCAAGCTCCGTTCAAAGCACGGAGCTCACGCTGCAGAACCTGTTGGGGCGTTGGTTTTTGAAATAACCTCAAAGATGCCAGTGCACGAGGCCCGTCTCTGGAGCGGGCCTTTGAGGTGAGTGACGGCGCAGCACTAAAATGACTGGCCCTTGAAAGCGAATGGTGGCGAAGCACCAGCTTGTGGCACGTGTCTTGCGCGTTTCCACAACAATAATTGGCGGTACTTGCAATAAACGCCTTTATCAAGCGGCTTTAGCCGGGACCCTGGGTTCAGTCGCCCATCTGCATCCTACCGTCGTGCGATCATGTACCATATATACTGCGTAATGCACGTTAAAGACCGCGAGCTAACAGTTGTACTGCACTTTTTATAATGTTCAATGGGTAACAATGTCGCCCTACGCAACTGCTGCTCTCTAAAAAACTAACGACTAATTTTGAATGCGCCATTACATTGCATTTTTAATGTGTGTTAGCGTGTTCGCGCTCCTTTTTTCTTTCTTTTTTTGGTCTACATCTTTGATTATGCGGCTCTTACTTATGATCAAACAGACTATAGTTGTCGGACTTCTGGAAAAATGTAATATAACTAAGAAAATGGCACGTGAACGCAAAAGACAAAAATAGAAAACACACATAGGCGCACTTAATCAAAATTATTGAAATAATAGAATTGAACATAATTGTGTTTTCAAAGGTTTGAGCGCACCAAAAGCCATAAAAGCGAGCTCAATGCTTTTGATGGTGCGTTTGTTCACCGGAAGTGTAGTTCAGGGCAGTATGCTCGCACTTGTATGCTCCGCTTCGCTCGCGCGATAAAACTAAATACTGTCCTGGTAATGTGCTTAGTGAAAAAAAAGCTTACCTTCTGTATATCTGCAATGCCCTCAGTTTTCGCGTGATTACGCGCTTGTTTATCATTATTGTTTTCGTTTCCCACTGCGATTCATTTCGTGCTCTTTTGTGTGCTACATGCATTAGAGACCAAGGTAACCCAGGAGCATTCTATTTCGCGAGTTGTAAAAAAAGCCTATGCAACTTTCCATGTGTGCCACAATCAATACAAAATATTATGAGCTTCACATATGACCGCTTGCCTGAGTAAACATAGTGGTTTGTCAAGAACAATTATGATCGTATGAAATCACGTGAGAAAAACTCGTTCTAAGGACGCGACCGTTGGCATGCAGTTAATACTCATAGTCGGCGCCGAGATGATTGGTAGCTGTCAGCAGGTGGAGTTTTTCTATCAACCCAGAGTTAGAATGTTTCCTTCTTTTTGTTGTAAGCAATCAGCAGACAACTTACACCAAATCTGAGGGTAATAGAGTACTATGAGCATTCAAACATAACGGCCTGAGCAATATATGTATACAAGCTTTAGCTTTTGATTTACCCTTAACTGTTGATACGCTCAACGCTAGTGTAAAATGTAGGGCTGTTTCATTCTTGATCAGCGTACCATGTGCGTGCTTACACTATATTTTATACAACGCCAAACTCTACCCGTTTGCATCTTTTTCATTTATGCACACCACTACTTGCGCGCATAAATCACCGAATTAAGACTGGTACAGGATGTCACAAAAAATGTACAGGGTTTCCTTTATCACAAAAATAAACTACGCATTGCCTAAACGCTCATTCTCCGCCCAAAGGTAGCGCTAGGTCACAACCAGATGCCAAAGTTTCATCCCGAACGGACACCTTGTTCAAAAGTTATAAGTGATTTTATGAAAATTGCAATGAGAAAATGGAGCCCATTTTTGCCAGTTTTCGGTTTCTGTTGCCCATAAAGCCCCATGTATTCAAAAATTCCGTCGGCCGCCATTTTCCCATTGAACGTTTCAGAAAATCGCTTATAACTCTTGAATAAGGTATCGGATCGGGCTGAAACTTTGACATCTGGTTGTGATCTCTAGCGCTACCTTTGGGTGGAGAATGAGCGTTCGGCGATGCCTAGATTATTCTTGCGGTAAAAAAAAAAAACACTAATTTTTTTTTGTGACACCCTGTACATTGCTTGAGCTATGTGCAAAAGCTATCCACAGACCCATAATCTTTGCCTGGCCAGTCACTGCATTTATCACTGGATTCGTATTAAAATTAATTCTTATCATTTATTGCTGTGAGTTAATTTTTAACCTCGGCATTTATCTGTTATGACTCCCGCACCAGTGCTACTTTTGGTTTACCAAACTAAACATCTAAACCTGAGTGTCAATTTTGTATTTTCCAGTCTCGTGGTTTTTGGTCAAAATAGACACCCAGCTACCTAAATGAGACACCTGACTGACCAAAAAAATAGTTCATTTGTTTTGATTTTTTAGGTATTTAGTTCCTCAAACTAGAATTTTGGATACCCAAGCCTATCTCGTCATCACGTTTTCCTGGAAATTCACAAAGAGACAAACACATGCACGTAAAAAAGGGCCGGCCAGTCATATTGCCGCCCGCAGAGCCGAGAAAGCAACGCTCGGTCACGGACTTCTAGAAGATTCGCGTTCATTCTTGCACCAGACGTAACTTTCGCCCTACTTTCTTGTTCTCGAACCTCCTATGCCCAACTTTCGAGATAGTAACGCGCTGTAGGTAAGCAGCTGCCAGCGAACTTGTCGAGTCAGTCTCGCGCTCGCTCTCTGTTACGCTGCCCTGCCGAATCGCCGCCTGCTAATTTGCTGCCTCGAGGCTATTTTTTTACTTTTTTTTGTTTGACACAAGTTCGCCGATTAAACCTTTATTTTTCAGTTCCCTGTTCGCACTCTCGTCACCTTCATTCGTGACAGTATAAATCTTATCACATTGAAACATGTGTAATTGGCCTCTCAAATTTCCGATAACGGCGCAAAGGCAATTTTATATTTTTTAACGCATCGGTGGTTTTCTTGTGCATGTGTCTGGCCATTTGGCTCAGGATGATTTTCGCGTATTGTTCTGCCCACATTTGCTGGAGACGTGAGCTCGGAGCGTAGGCAACTGGCCCCCTTGCATGAGAACCGGCGCAGCCGTGCGCGTTCCAAAGAAATCTCGTGCAGAGAAAAACAAGCAAGGGACAAGGGATGTCAAATTCAGGATATAGAAAAATACCCCACCGTATCGAAGCGCCACCACACACGATTTCTCACATTGATGTACAGGTCTGGAAAGAGATCCCACCGCCATCTGTTGGTTCAGAATCACACTAACCAATGGTGGGGTTGCACCTTAAGTCGGCTTCGGCAGCATCACGCCGCGCACCACGAAGGCGCTCATTGCACCGCCACCGAGGCTCATTTACCTAAGAGAAGCCCTGGTAATGCTCTGGAGCGTCCTTGAGGCGCCGCACGACACCCTGCTGTACGCAGACAACCAGGGCGCCTGTAGGGGCCCTTCGGCGCGGCCATAGCAATGAAATCGAATGGAGAATCTCCAATTCTATTTTGTTATTATGTTATAAAAAATGTGGCTCTTAAAAAAGTGGACCCCGACAAACAACAATCCTGCTGACCTGCCATCGCGCCTTTTGCACACGTAATTTGTTTTCGTTACCAAGCTGCTTATAGGGCTAGGGTTCCGTGGACTTTTCGTGTGCGTCAACGAAAACTCGGAGAGGGCTCGCACCGACTTCTCTTTGTCGTCGTCCCAAGCGCTTGCGGACCTAGTTTTCTTTCCTTCCGCTGGGTGGCGGTCCCGTCGCGCGTGTCTAGTTTCCTCCGGCTCCTCGGGGCGGCGATAGTCCTCGACATGAGTGTGCGCACATTTCGGCACATGACCACCGATGGAGACAATTAATGTGTGCGTACCTTCATTCAAAATTCTGTGTCACGTCTGTGCCGTGTGCTAAATAGCTTCGCTGGTCATCCACCTTCTGGTGGCCATAGCTGTGTGCGCGACTGCAGAGCGCGTGCTGATGGCTAGCTTCCAGGGTTCTTTTGCAACGTGCATTGCACACCGTCAAAATGGCCGGTCTTAGCAGCCTATTTATGTGGGCTCGTTCTGAGCATGCGCTCTAGACAGCACCGACAAATATGGCGCCCAGTGAATACTCCCTATTGTCTGCCCGTGGCGCCAAGGAACGGTGCCGATAGACCGATCTCACCAGCCTGTTTGACTACGCCACCGCTGCCGCAATGTATCGAGAGAACTTTAGTCTTTCTGCACGTGCGACGACCTCGCTGGAGCCCTGCGCGAGTGGAGCACGAGCCCCCGCGTGCACGGCCGTCTGCCTCCTGTGAACTAAAGTTATGGCGGAGTCACGCATGCGCGGCACGCTTAGTGAGATCGGTCTATTGTCAGAGAGAAAACTCTCGGGTTGTCAAGAATCAAGAGTCAAGATTCCTGACTTGGTACGTGGTGCTCATTACAAGCCTTTGGCAATTCTCATTGGGAGTGGAACTGGGAGTTGTTATACCCTCCCACTATACGATTACCCGATCAATAAATGTACACATCCTCGAGGTGCCGTGCGTTAGCGCACCGCAGCTCGGGGCTCCCCGAACAAAAACGTTAAGACGAGGTCCTACTACTCACACATTATACAAAGGACACTGACTGCAGACATGGTGGCGGAATTATCTGAGGACACGTGTCAATCATGTTTAAATGCTTGACACATTTGTACGCTTCGAACATGTCCGCAAACAGTAGTGCAGTGCATGGCGCTGCGCTAGCAAAGAAACGAGGTGCTTTGAGGTGAAGCGTTTTCACATGCGCCGTGACGACAGCACCACGGTAACGTGACGTAGGAGCCGCTTGTTGGTCTATAATCGAACATTAGATCGGCTCTGAAATCAAGGTCGTGACCGAGTTTGTGTCCTCTAATGTGTCCAGTGCCCGAGGTGCCTGAGGACCTGGAGCCCAAGTACTGGGTCCAGCATGGTCAGGACACACTGAAGCGACTGCTTGAGACCGACGTGGTGGATGCTCCGGCCAAGAACGTCATCGTCTTCGTGGGTGACGGCATGGGCATCTCCACGGTGACGGCGTCCCGGATCTACGGGGGGCAGCTGAAGGGTCACCGAGGAGAAGAGTCCAGCCTCTCCTTCGAGCGCTTTCCCTTCACAGCGCTGGTCAAAGTGAGTCGACTCGAGACATAAATCGAAAATATTATTAGCTTTTCTTCGTGTATTTTCTTTGCTTCAGGTTTATTATGGGGAATTCCCTCGGTGGACTTGAAGCTTTTCAAAAGCACTTGATGCTCTCGCCTTTAGTGCGGTGAATGCGAGTGTGCGCTCACACACGCTGAAGATATCCACATGAGAGCGCTCCAGAACCGCTCCTAATCGATTGAGGGATTCCCTATATGTTACTCTTAAACCAGCTCGCCTGCACTCTCGATTTTGTTTCATCGGCACAAGTTTGAATTTAGCTTATTTACCAATTCTAGCCTCACTGAGAAAACAACAACATTGCTTAGAATTATTTATTTATCTTCTAATGCCCCATGCCCACTGCAACGTGGAGCCACGTTTAGTTAAGACTGGCCCACCTTTGGCTCACGTATCTATCAATACGTGCGACGAACGCGCCCTAGCACCAGACTTGGTCATCTGCGTCGCCGTCCGCCGTTGACCCTGGTAAGCTTTGGTCCTATCTTTTACAATAAGGGAGCTACGCCTGATAATTTAGCGATGTAAAATCCACCTGTGAAATCCACCTTTAACGAAAAATTTCGAATGCTACGTGCAGGCGCGAATTTTTACGGCCCATTTTAGTTCGAACCTCGGCATTTCAGGCAGATATGGCGTATGGAGCAGGACGAGCACGAACGAGAGATTGTGGGATTTCCCTTGCTGCTACCCGTCTCGGAGAATGACACAGCACATCGGTTCAACAACACGTAAACATTTAATGACCGCTATCGCCTGCGCCGCGATCCCAACAGCCCCCGCGCATACGCTGCGAGGGCCCTTTATCAGCGGCGGAGCGCCGCTCGCGTGGCAAGTTGCCCTTGGCCCCCTCGTGGTCAAGATGACCCCTTATGATTGTTGGAGGGGCAACCTAGGCCAAACGCTTGGAATCCCAAAGTTGCCCACAAGGGGCAACGCACACCTCGAGGTGGTCAATTGAAGAAGCTGAGGCATTGTTTCGAAGTGAAAGGCTTGCCTACGAACGATTTGCTGACCCATCCGCGTGTCCTGTCCTGAAGAAAGCTCGCCATCTTCCCATGCCCTCGGCCTCCTCGGACGGGCGGGCCATTGCGGCCGCCATCACAGGGGCGAGATTCCAGGCAGTGTATTTCAATAAACATAAATAACTGGTAAGATATTACTATGGAGGTCACTACCTAGTTTGTTATAGTTGCTCTTGTTTTGCTTTGTTATTCAAGGAACCACCGGCGGTAGGCATCATACGAGCTAACTCTATAATGAGGTGCTTCCCGTCATGATCTCGGAAAATAAACGTCCTACACCTCCAAACACGCAGTTCGAGAAGTGCATGCCAATGCTTGCAAATCTGTATGATAACATGTTGACTTCCGAGCTCGATGATGGTCTTTGCGTATACGACGTCGTGTGGCATTTGTATTTGTAAGAAGTGGGCGCATTTTTTTGGATAGACACGTTCAAGGGAACGCTTGATGACTGGAGCTGGTAGCGTGAGTATATGTTTCTCGCTAGCTTATTGTATCAAGTCTGTGTTCAAAATGAATTAAATAATTGGCACTTAGAATTAATCAATTTGTAATCGCGAATTAGACAGCAAACATCTGTCATTTTTTTATTTCGAGTCTATGGGTCCGACGCTATTCTCTGTAGCTGTAAAGCTGTATAGGGAGATTGCCGGGCTCCCTTTAACAGAGGCCCTCCTATCGTTAAAGTGATCTTTAAGCGCCGTTTGATAACGATATCCAGCTCCCTTTTTTAAAGGGATCTTAGCTACAGGTACTATTACGCTACCGTATAAATCGGGTATTACACTCGAAATCTGTGATAATGATATTTTTATCCTGTTAGAATCTCGCACACTAGTTCCCGTAGTTCGTAACCCAAGTTCGTAAATACTTAGAAGCGGGTTGGAAGGGGTCCCTGCACCCTTACGACGAGGGATGTAATTTCCTTGCAGACCTACGCAGTGGACAAGCAGGTGACGGACAGCGCTGCTTCAGCTACGGCGCTGTTCTGCGGCGCCAAGACCAAGTTCACCATGCTGGGGGTGTCTGCCATGGCCAACATTTCGGAATGTGACTCGCTGGCCGGCCACGAAATGGATTCCTTCATCAAGAGGGCGCAGGACAAAGGTCGGGCCGAAAGACGGCACACCGCACCGAAAACACTTATAACTTGTTATAATGTGATGCTCAGAATGTGATGGTGCATGACGTCGTGCAGTTTTGGTCGTCATAGCCTTCAATGGATTCAGGACGTCTGTTACACTCAGTAATTCAAAATTTACTTTTTTTACTTTGTTTTCGCGATATAGTCACTGAAAGGACATAAAGCCCTTGATATTATGGTTTTACAAAAAAAAAAAAATTGGGTTGATGTATGTTTATATAGCCTGGAACTTGGTCTGCCTAAACGGGCGACGAGTCTCCCAGCTGTAGATGAGACATTTAGCCAGTGCGTTACAACCGCTAGCCTGGGGTCTTTAACGTGCACCACGCAGTAATGATACACGACCGCACGCCGGTACGATGCTCATCCAGATCGACACGGGCAGGGGTGGGGATTGAAACCAGGATCCCTGGGTTCTTATGGTTTTACTTGTAGCCAGACTTGTACGTAATCCGTTGCAAGTAACGAAATTACTTGTAATCCCTTAAATTTATCAGTAATTTATTAACGGATTAATTACATATTTTCTAGAGTAATTTTAAAGTAATTCCGTTACATTTTTTACGTAACAGATTCCTTGTAATCCGTTACATTTTTTTTTTGTCAGAACCAACCGCCCCCCCCCCCCTCCAATTCTAAATAAAGATTTTTTTTTTTTTTTGTAAAGTCGAGCGCAGTGACACTGTCAGGCGAATCGACCAGCGCAAAGAGAGGCTTGGCACTCTTCAGTTCCGCAAACCCTTTTTTTGCAACACCAAGCCCCTGAATCTATCTTTTTTTTAGACCCTAACATCAATGTCAAAAATCCAAATCAACAATTCTACAAAAAAAAAAAAAAAAAAAAAGGTGGGGGGGGGGGGGGGCAAGTCTTTTTTTCTTTTTTTTTAGTTCCTATGTTTTTTCCTTGCGATCGAAGATGGGGAGAGGAGGACACCAAGTGATTGTGCGCCTCTTCGAGAAGCTCGAGGGGGTAAGTGCACTGAAAAGAATTAACAATGTCCTTCTACGACCATTTTCATAATGTCACAACACGAGACAACGCTCCGTCTACCCTACCCTTTTTGTGAGTCAGCTTTTTGCGAGCACTTATAAAATGGTAATGGGCTTCTTTTCTTCTTCTTCCTGTTTTGCCCCAGCAGGACGCATCTTATCTCAAGCAGATATTTTTACAAATAAAACATAATGGTGGCTGTCGTAGACTTGATATTCTGGGCTTGAGGAGAGAGTGAAATTCGTGAGTGGGGCCATAGCGCGGCTTACTAGTACTCTGCCCTTTGCTGCCCGTGGCATCAGCGGACGTCGATCTGGAAAACACCAAAGTAAACTGCAGTCGGTCCGTGCTCCGTGCGTTTTTGAACGGCACCAAGAAAAGTACACACGGCAAACGTGCGTTTACATTTCCTTGTTTTAACCGACGCTCTAATTAATTGTTGTTATGAGGGTCCTTCTTTTTCTTTTATTACTTACATTTATATACTGGAAACTTTTTTTATTCACCAACGTCTCAAGTGAAGCTCGAACCGTTCAGAACCAAAGGAAGAAGAATATCGAGCCAAACCTTATTTATTATTTAATTATCACCTTACTGTTACTGTTTTGCTGTTGATGACTTCTACAGCTTCGCGATTTAGACAATGGAGAATTTTAGTAGATCGGTCCGATGACTCCGATAATGATATCCGATACTTCGCCGCCGTCTTTGCGTATGCATCATATCGGTATCGGCGGTATCGGAAGGATCTACTAAATCTCTCGAATAGCATGGCAACGGCTGGAACGACGAAGCTTTGCTATGTTTCGAGGTAAATAGTACTTCCCTGCTTCGCTGAAAAAGCTCGATGCAGAGCATGAAGCATTCGTGAGGAACAATATGGCACTCCCATCCAGTGCCGCAGCTCAAATGGTGTTCAGCGTAGCAGTCGACATATTGAGTAAGAAATAACGCAAAATGTCTGACGAGACTTTCGAGAGCCAGCTGTTGCTCAAAATACTCAAGGTCATTAAATGGAACAGGTGGCAACAATAAGAACTTGAATAACCCTCTTCCCTTTGTTTCTTACTTGAGGACAATAATATTAAAAGTAACGCTCGAGAGTAACGGATTACTTTTTGGGGTAACGGTCAGTTACTTTCATGGGAGGGTAATTGTAGTTGTAATAAATTACAATTTAGCCTCGAGTAATTGTAAATGTAATTCCTTACTATTTTTCAGTAACGTGTACAAGTCTGCTTGTAGCGACAAATGCGCCGGGGCACGTAGCCTATTCCTCGTGCTGCCATTGGAAGCAAATGGCGGCACAGCACCAAAATAAGCGGCGCTAGGAAGCGGATGGCTGTGGAGCACCCACTCGTGGCACATGCCTTGCGCGTTCGCTGAAAAATGCTTGGCGGTACTTGTAAGAAACTTGGAGCGTGAGTTTTATCAAGATGCTTTAAGATGACATGGAGCACAGGGCCGATAACCGAAAGCTTATCGGAAGCGTGATTGGAAGGTTGGAAGCTCGCGGTGGAGGCAGGGTAATTAAGTCCTCACTGCTGTTCTTATCAATGCGTTAGAATTAGAACGCTCCTTTTGATGAAAATCCGGCGGTGTCTTTCATTTGTCAGCACCGGGAAAAGAGAGAGAAGGATAGTGAGAGGGTGACGCGCACGACGCTTCCATTGGTCCGAAGCTCTGACGTCAGCGCGTGTCGACCTCTCCCTCTCTCCCCGGCGCTGCAACGCTGACACACCGCCTGGTTTTCATCAAAACGAGCCCTTTCGTTTTCGTCAATGTCGCGCTCACAGCTGGCGCGGAGCCAGGGAGGAGGACGCGCCACGGCGCGGTGGGATGCGGGCGTGCTCAGGTGCCGCCCTGCCGTCGCTGGTTGTTCTTCGCTGTGTTTCCGTATAGCGGTGCGTGGGCTGTGACGTGTGTGTGTTTGTAGATAAAACGATGGATGCGGTTTTCTCCACCAGTGATATGAATGCAGTTCCTTCCAGGAGTGATATGAATGACCGTATCCAAGAGCGTCGATGTACTCTGCCAGGCAGAGTGCAGAAAAGAGGGAACAAAATTACAGGAAGATCTATTGGTGGATTGTTAGGGAATGCGTTAGCATGACCCTTGGGAAATGCCACACACGTGCTCTTTTGAGAAACGCTGACACTGACCCCGTAACGAGGCCAAAAAGAGACAGCAAAATAGAGGAAGCAAAAGAGAAAGTCAAAAGAGAAAGTCAGAAGAGAAAGCCAAAACAGAAAAGTGAAGGGGTCAGCGTTAACGGTTTCCAAAAGGGGATGTGTGTGGCGTTTCTCAAGGGTCATGCTAACACATTCCTTAAGAATCCATTAATGAATATTTCTGTAATTTTCTCTCAGCGTCTACATGCAGATATATACGTCTTGATCCGGGTCACGGAAGGGACACCTTGTGTCTTCACGAGCTGTATGTATACTACAAGGCGGTGACAGGTCAGGAATGTAGTAGATACCCCGTCTTTGGCGTGAACTTCCTACACTTGACGTTATTCCGGCGCACGAGCAGCCAAAGCCCCGCTGAAGAAAACGAGCTCGTGCGGGAGGCCGAGCTACCGAACTACTACGGCATTCTTGAGGGAATTGTCCGGTGATATCCTAAAGTTAATATGTTCTGGCGCTGGTCCCGTAAATAAGGCCTAAATATAGTAAGATGTGATATTTATTTTATTAAAAGACGCCACGATATTTGTCAAATCCATTATGAACATCATTTCGAAATTTCATGGCAAATTTCGCAAGTTTTCATTGCTGGGCGTGTCGTGACGTGGAAGCGGTAAGAGTCGCAAGCGTTGACTTTTTTCCGTCTTTGATTAACATGGTTGATGGTGCGTACCAAGATCATCGTCACACAATTGATCTTCCCTCAACACCGTAAATCTGTCTTTCTTCGAACGAAGTTAGTTTACTGAGACAGCAGTCAACAACAGTCGTGACTATCTTTGCATGATGTTACGTCAGAACTTGCGCTGTTGCCAATGAAAACGCTATGTGTTTTGCGGGTGCAGTCCTAGCAGTTGGGCTCTGTTTAAAATTGAATTACTTGAGCGGCGTAAAACCAAAAATTCGGATATTGTGCGAATGATATTCCCAAAAGCAATGTCAACATAATTTAATTGCTTTCTGAAAGACGAAATTTTACCGGACAATCCCTTTAACCTGTCAACAAATAAAGTCACCGACACGATGATAATAGCAGGGCATCTTATTAAAAGGCCTGGACTCTTGCCTTCCGTCGTGCTTTAGTTGCCCGTACACACTCGAGGGTCACAAGCCGCCAAGGCTTTATGGAATGCAGGAAGCTCGCGCTACAGGCAAGACATCTGGAGGGCCTTCCTTCCCTTCTAATCATGTCGGCGACTGTAAAAGATAGATGAAATCTAAGACATAATTAATTTCGTGCGAGTGCATTTCTCTCTTCTTGGATGATGCTAAGTCTCTAATATATGGACCCATTTTAAAATTCACTGTCATCTGGTGGGTCAAGAAACAGTTTCCCTTTCGACAAATCAATGGCGGTCATGAAACTGTATTCTATCGGGCACCATCACTTTCGCACGTCAGTGGCATATCAGAGTTGGTTCTTCGATCATCCGATAATTATTCCTTGATTTGTTTCAGTTTCGATGGTATGCGCATAAGTACTGGGCAGTATAAAGCGGAGACCCATAAACCCCTTGATTTCCGCAATCGAAAGGCTTTAGAGCCGAACATGTGCCAAGAGATTGATGGGACCACACTTCGACGTAAACGCTTACGCAGCTGTCGTATCTAATTTGTGCGTCTTGTGCTGACGTCTCGAACGTAGTACGGGCCTTTGTATCCTCCGCTTGGCAATACCTTCAACCTCTTTCTTCATCAGCCTCAAGGAGGCCGCCATTAGTTTGGTACAGATACCATACACTCAGGTGATGATAGTGATTAAAGTTGCCATGTTTCGAAAAGGGTCTATTGCGCGATTGCGATGTCTTCGATCTACGAGAGTGCGCACGAATGAACCTGGTGCGTGACCTTGTCCGGCGGCAGGAATGTCGACGGGCCTGGTGACCACGACGCGCGTGACGCACGCGACGCCGGCGGCCCTGTACACACATTCTGTGCACCGGGACTGGGAGAACGACGCCCGAGTGCCCAAGGATGCCGTCCACAAGTGCAAGGACATCGCCAGGCAGCTCATCGAGGACGTGCCGGGCAAGAACCTCAACGTACGTGGGGAAGAAAACAAAGGTGCCTCTGGTATCTCGCAACAGAACCTGGTTTGCCGCGGAGTTTTAAGTCGCTTAGAGCCAGTGTTCTACGGAACGGCGTTCCAAGGAACGACGTTCGTGGAACGCGTTCCTTTAGAAGAAACGCCACTGTCCCATCTTGCGTCGGATGGACGAAGACTCGGTTACATTTTTGAGGGAACGGCAAGATAAACAATCTGCAATTTTACCCGAATTTGGTAGGCATTTAGGATTATCGACTGTTCTAACCTCCGACCTGAAAGGATAAGGAAGTGTCCGAGAGGCAGTCGAGAACAAAAAGCTGGAACAACTGTGATCGTGCCGACTCGAGACGTAGGGCGATTTGGATACTTTCACTTGTTAGCTTTTTTTATCTACAAATTATCCAGCGCAATACTTTATTAAAATAGATGCAAACGTAACTTTAATGTAATGAGGCGTTCCAATCTTAAAAATATAACATGAGCGCCTCCCTTTCTAACCCCTGGAACTGGTAACGGGAACACGTTCCAAGATTTAGAAACAACGAGGAACGAGCTTTCGTTCTTGCTTTGAAGGAACGTGTGTAACATCTTAGAGCAGACGACATCAAACATCGCACACAGTTCATCACACGAAGTAAAGGTTTTGGGAGGAGTTGCGTTTATTTACTCATTTATTAATACAGACAGAGCGCCTCATGGAATTCATTGCACACACACGCACAGGCGTACACGCATGCCCTTACACACGCACGGACGCGCACATGACGAAGGTAGCAAATAAGCTTGTCATTTTGCGTGTCACAGCAAAGTAAATTTAATTGGACCTTGTGAGTGTTCATGAAGCGAAGTCTTTATTTATTTATTTATTTCGGGTTACCCCGCAGCGCCCGAGGGCATTATTGCAGGGAGGGGGGGGGGGGGGGTACATAGTAGTGAAGGTAGAAATGCACTGGTGCGTATGTACCAAAAGCAAGAAAAACGCAAGCACGCACGAAAACACACTCAAGCACAAGCAAGCCCGAATTATCAAGAAACATCGGTTACTTGCATTCCAGGTACGTCCAAGATAAAAACATCAGCCCCAAGTCCAACGAACAATGACGATACTCGTTCAACGCAGTCGAAGTGCAATTCAACCTAGCTTGGGGTCTTTTACGTGCATCACGCAGTAGTGATTACACCGCCGCACTAAACGGGCGCGAGCGGGAAATTGAACCCAGGAACATTGCAACTTCTGGTTTATGGCACAGTCTCTCGCTCAATATCTTAGATTTGCATTGGCTCGCCTGCGTTCAAATAATTTATTCGTAGCAAAAATGCCCGGCTGAGGACTACGTCAGGTGGCGTCCAACGTTTGACAGCAGACGCCGTTTTCTTGGGGTCTTGAAAGAGCCAAAACTTGATGCGGAACGAATTGTCCACGTTCTTTTTGTCTGACTTTTATGTGGAGTTAATGGGGTATCCGGATTGGGGATGCTTTTTAGGGAGGGACGTGCGTGACACCAGTGCTCAGCGGAACTAGCGGGACTCCCTCCCCGACCCGGGCATTCACACAAACGGCGGGGAGAGGGATGTCAGTGTTATCAGACGCATTTAGCGGTCGCACTCTCGACAGCAGGGCTCGGTGCGCGCTGACGAGAGTAGAAAATGTAAGTGTACATGAAACGGCGATACATAATTATGGCAGCAGCGCTGTTAGATGCAGAGGACGACGAACTGCTTCCTGCTAAAAGAAAGATGGTTCTTGAATGGGTGGATGCAACACAAATGACGTGTAATAAAAAAAAAATAGATGTATGAGGAGCGGCTTGAGAACGGCATTGATGAACATCGAGGACTCCTTTGGGTGCCTCAGACAATATGCGCAACAGCGCAAGCCACAACAAGTTAGGCGATCCCCATGCCACTGCCGGTATATCGCTGAGCAAACTCTACGATTGCCAAACACGTGAACAAAATGCCGCCAATTGCCAAGAGATCCGACGCCAAGGCGGAGTGTTTGTGCCAGGACCTACTGCAATCCATGCGCACAGAATGGATCCCTATGGGAGACATGGGAGACGCTGTCGCCGATGAAGTGCCTGGCTTTGACATTGGGGGCGCTTGGCAAAGGCTTTCTGCACCCCAAACGCGGTTTACATAAGGGGCTTTACCACCGGCGCGCCTTCGATTGATATGCGGACACCATAGGAAACGGAACAACCTTTGTGCAGCGCCTCGAAGTCGTGGCGTGACGAAACGCTGCGGCCGCGGCCATGTACTAGAAGGTGCGCGCTGGCACATTCTGTTGTGGGCAGGTCAGGATTGCAGTAGGTTGTAGTTCGTGAACCCCGAGCAAAAGCTCCCCCATGACCCTGGGGTGTCGACGTCGGCGCGGCTCCGTGAAAAAGCGTGACCCTGTTACCACCTGATTGCTCATCCCGCGGAGCAAAGGGAGGGATTTCTCCTCCGTAACTATATTCGAATGGAAGTTTTTTACTTTACACGAGCTTACTGCTACTAGTGGGACCAGAGTATACTCGCACATAATGCTATTGACAGGGAAACCTCTTTGTCGTGGTGCGATTTCAAGAATACAAGTAAGAGTTTTCTTTCAATCTCTCTTTCGCAAAACTTGATGACGTAGCTTGGAAGTTGTAGTGCCCCCTAGTGACGATATTTGAATGCGGCTCATAGATCGGGCCCGACCACTGCGTGAGCACTCAATTTGGACTCGGGACAATCAATAGATTGACAAGCATTCAGGTAATGGCTCATGCTGCTCAATCGCTTCAATGACGACATTAACCGAACTCTAACGATGTCTGAAACTCAACGTGTGTCCTGTGCTTCGCCAACTCCAGCGTGTGGCTTAGTAAACACTGGCGGCATAACATCGGCTCCAGATCACTTGGCCGCTTGTTCTGGCTGCGAGTTGAGGGGAAGAACGCTGTTAGTTTTTCCTTTATTTTTTATTCGAAAGCATTAACTGTGCCTTGGAGCGAACCGACGTTATCAGCTCTTGAAGCCGCGCCAAATGGCACATAAACTCCCCTGTCCCCCTGGAGCCAAGCCTGTCGTCTGTAGCAGCGCTCTCATGGATAGGCTCTCATTGGCTGGCGCGCGTCATAGCTTCAAGGAACCCCATTGGCTGCCGCGCGGCGTAGTTCCAAGGACCGCCACCAGAGCAGCCCTCACTATGACAGCGCAGCGGCCCGGCCGCCGGTAAGAGGGAACGGTTGGCCGCAGAGCCAGCAGAGCCCGCCCGGGCAGACTCCGGCGAGGCTGTACGGCCGCGCTCATGGCACATTCACACTGGCGGTTGAGCTGCGTTTGCGAAGCGGACGCGGTTCGTGAACGAACCCCGTTAGACACACGTGCACCGAGAGGCGGTTGGCGGTTGGCGGTTGGCGAGAGACGGTTGTCGGTTTCTCGGCGATTGCGGTTCGCAACCCTGTTTTACAATTCAAGAGCCACTTTAAATTCGCGATGGGAAGCCACATTTTGCTATTTTAGCAAGATTTTTTTTGGGATGTTCGCACGCATCACCAGTTCAGGCAGCGAAAAAAGAGACATGGACCTGCAGGACCTGCCTGCGATTCCCTTGACTTCGCCCTGAAGCAAAGCCCAGCCAGGCGTAGGCG